>NW_015377478.1:0-467 GCF_001272555.1 Dufourea novaeangliae | reverse complement strand
TGTTATGTTTTGACCAATAGAACCCATGCATATTTTTTAGAGGATAACTTATCAGCTCTGAAAGGTAGATGAGGTTACCTAATCCGATTCATTACCTTAGCACCCTAGCCAATAGTGGCAATACTATCATCACTGACTTTACAATTGGGTGGAAGAAAGTGGATCATAGATGTTATATTTTGACCACTAGGACCTATACATATTTTTTAGACGATAACTTACTAAAGGATAGATGAAGTTAGCTACACCGATTCATTCCGTTAGCATTGATAGTCAATAGTGGTAATATAACCATCTTTGTTTCTGCAATTGGACAAAAGAAGATGGATCATATAATAGAGGTCATGTTTTGATAATTAGGACCCGCATTTCTTCTACAAGCTAACTTTTCAGCTCTGTAAAGTACATAATGTTACCAAATCCAATTCATCCCTAACCAATAGTACCACTATTGACTACCTTTTTCT
>NW_015377477.1:0-460 GCF_001272555.1 Dufourea novaeangliae | reverse complement strand
AGAAATCACAGTAAATAAATCACAGTAAATGAATCACAGTACATAAGAAGATAAATATCGAAGTATTGAGCGTACGTAGGTTATTACGCAATAGCTAGTTTTTTTTTGTTACGGTGGTTCGAGTTGAATTGTTTTTGCCGACTTGAACGACCCAAACACCGTATAGTACGGCCACGTACGGCCATGGTACACGGTACATGCCCCCGCCCCCGGCCACTCCGGCGGCGCCGGCGCGGGGAAAGGCGGCTGGGCGTCCGCCGCGTGCCCCTAAGAGGGCCGCGGTGGCGCTCACTGTCGCTCCGGGCAGCTCAACCTCTTATGCGGAGGTCTTGCAGAGGGCAAAGGTCGGCGTCCGCTTGGCGGACGTCGGTATTGCGGACCTCCGCTACCGCAAGGGCCAGACCGGGGCCTCGATATTGGAGGTCCCGGGGCCGGAGGGGGCTGCCCGGGCGGACGCCCT
>NW_015377476.1:0-465 GCF_001272555.1 Dufourea novaeangliae | reverse complement strand
ATTTTTGTCTAAATCTTTTATGTGCAGGACCTTTTTAGGTCCCCTCCTGTAATTTATATTTGCCTTACAACCGTCTACTTTTTCATTTATTATTTGTTTAAATCTATTGGCTTCTGTGGTATCGCCTCTGATCGATACCATGAGGTTGCCTTTTCTGTTACTTCTAACACCCGTTACTTTTATTTTTTCCCTATCTACGTCTATATTGTCTTGTAAGGCTTTGAGCGTTTCCGCATAGCTTTTGTTAGGGTCACTGATTATTAGGGTTTCCTCTCTTTCTCTGCTGTGGTTCACTTTGAGCTTTCTTTTGCTTTTGTCTTCATTTTTTGTAAAAATCTTGAACGTAGTGTTCGTGTCTCTGTAAATAAATTCAATCGCTTTCCTGACTTTGTCCAATGCCCCATTATTTTCTATGTGTAGGGCTATTTTTTGTCTATTATAGGTGTCAGTCAGATTTTTGAGTTT
>NW_015377475.1:0-464 GCF_001272555.1 Dufourea novaeangliae | reverse complement strand
ATAATAAAAATCTGAAATTAATCGTACCGCGATGCATCCAGCGTCCATCACTATGATCCTGTCGCAGTCGATGATGGTGTTCAAGCGATGAGCAACGGTGATGACCGTGCAGTCGGAGAACCTGGTTCGTATTGTTTTCTGGATCAAAGCGTCGGTTCTGAAACAAAGGGCATTTGACGGCAACAGGTATGCAATGTTTTTCATCAACGTGTGCGTAAAAATCGATATTACTGGTTGTCGATGTTGGCGGTGGCTTCGTCCAAAATGAGAATCCGATTGTTTTTCAAGACGGCCCTTGCTAAACAGATCAATTGCTTCTGGCCGATGCTCAAGTTGCCTCCACTGTATTGCAGTTTTTGATCAAGGACGAGATCGTTAAGCTCCACTTGGTGAAGACTGTCCCACAACGTCGTATCGTCGTAGGAGTTGAACGGATCCAGATTGTTGCGTACAGTGTCGGTGAA
>NW_015377474.1:0-467 GCF_001272555.1 Dufourea novaeangliae | reverse complement strand
ACAGTCTATTCTTCTTCTACTTCCAATGATTCATAGACTCACACAAATCGATGAACTAGAGGATTGTGTCACCTGCACCCCACTGTCCGAGTTATAACATTGTGATAGTGCCAACGGAGAGGGTAGGAGGGAGATTGGTGGAATCTTCTGGCGCCGATTATCAGCAGAATGGAGCGCAAATGGACACAAGGGAGAGCTCCTCTCGTAACCCAGACGATCGTCCGTAAATCATCGGGGTATATGTATACCGACGAAGGTGAGCTAATCGCAGAAGCCGGATAACGTACGCACCAATAAATATCACGTGGGACGGGTTAACGCGGGAGTTCCAGGTCTTAATCGATGATAAAGCGCATCTGAGAAGATCCCGCTAATGACGAATCGGTTATTGCCGGGGTAACGCTGGCCTTGCTTCGCGGCATCCTCCTGTACCCCACCCCCGATAAATCATCCTTTCGGGACCGATC
>NW_015377473.1:0-463 GCF_001272555.1 Dufourea novaeangliae | reverse complement strand
AAAAGGTAATGTAACAGAAACTGAACGAGAAGTGATCGTTGTTTGTTATTGAGATAAAAAACCGTAGTTTAATGACGGGCAACAATGTTACTGATAATGAATAAGTCTCTTTAACAAGCCCGAGGAAAAATTTACGTACTAAAACTTGCAGAATTATCACCGGAAATAAGTCATACCTAGCATTAACTTAAAAAAATAATGATTCCCAATAAATTGTATAGAACCCACCCTTTCCGAAATTCACCTGCAGTTTGCAAACATGTGTCACTAGGTCCCTGGACTGATCCTGGTCATCGACGGCCGAAACGGTTTATGTCAGGGTAGCGCCCAGTCCGCAGGTGATCGCAGGTATACGACACCAGCCGAAGTTAAGAGTCGTAACGTCAAGTGCGTCCGGGTTATACCACTGAATATGTATTCACTTCACTGTACGACCACTAACACTGATCACACGACTCGAACA
>NW_015377472.1:0-464 GCF_001272555.1 Dufourea novaeangliae | reverse complement strand
ACTGTTCTATCAGAAACAACTTACGATCGCAAAGAGTTTCGTCGCGCAGTGTAACATCCGGGTTATTTCGTTAGCAAAACTAAGTACTTTCGGGCGTAATGGGACATGCGTTCCTTTCGTAAGGTTTTGTTCGGTTGAAATTGAGCAAGAGCTTACGGTATTGTAAATTAATGGACCTTCCGCGAGGAGTCAGGTATGCGTCAGGTGAATTATGCGTGTACACAGGCTGCTTGCGCGTTTTTTGGGACGGACCACCAGACTAGAACATAATCAGTTTCGTTTTGCTCACGAAAGTGTAAGCGAATATACGCATACGTGCGAGAGACCACCGTAACCGTGGCTGCCTATAGCGGCCACCGACGACCGTTGTGCAGTGACGACTGTCTTTTGTTCTTGACAAGACCGTTGAAGACGGGCGCGTGCCGTTTCACGGCAGTGCCTTCCCAGACGCGACCACGCGTTGA
>NW_015377471.1:0-463 GCF_001272555.1 Dufourea novaeangliae | reverse complement strand
TGCAACATTTGTCACAACTTGGAGGACTATTTCTGGAAAGTAAAGGAGAATGGATTATTTTTGTATGTCCAATTTTGATTCGGAAAATCCTAGTTTGTTCTTTTCTGTATTGGTCTGGTACTACATATATCTGGATCCCAGAGTCAAAGTGTATTGTGTCCACTGTCTTTTAAGAAATGACATTTTACATGTTTTCCGTATCACAGACCCGAATTAAGGGGGGGGGGGCTATAGCCCTGGACGTCATTTCCAGGGGGGCCCCATTCTAAGCCATCCATTTATCTATGTCAAAAAATAATTGAACGAATTTTTGTTTACTGTTTCCCTATTGAAATAGTTAGAAATCTCTTTTGAAATAATTAGAAAATGTATTTAATAATTGATAAGTCAATATCAGAATTAAAAAAAACGAAGTCAAGCTTATACTCACATCATTGATTTATTTGGATTTATATGCAACTTA
>NW_015377470.1:0-462 GCF_001272555.1 Dufourea novaeangliae | reverse complement strand
GAGAGGTCCACTATTGACTCTCCCTGCCACCGCACGCACGTGCTCGCAGACCCCCGGTTGAGCTGTCGAAGGTCCGCGCTCGCTGCCCACTCCTCCACGGCGTCACCCCTCGCCTTGGTCCTGGCACTACTCCAAAGGGTCGACTTCGCGTTGAAGTCTCCCAGGACCAATGTTGGACGATTTGGATCACGGGATTTAAAATCCAGGATCCCGTCCAACAGCGTCTCAAACGCCGCGAGGGGCATGCTCGGGGGAGCGCACACCCCGACCACCGCCAGGCGCCCATAGAGCGCCGTGACGACGCCGTGCCCGCGCGTCACAGCGCGCATGGGCACGGCTTCGTTGCTTACCACCGCCACGGAATCGACCGTGTCCCGCGCCCAATCTGCGCGGTCAGGTACGCGGTACGGCTCCGCGGCGACGGCCAGGCCAACCCCCCACTCGGCCAGGCTATGGACAAAC
>NW_015377469.1:0-463 GCF_001272555.1 Dufourea novaeangliae | reverse complement strand
TTTTATACTTTGAAGTGTGTACATTGGTTCCAGGTTGCATGACAGAGACAATACGAGATACGGTAGGAATATTTGAAAATGTACGTGGACCTATGACCCATAGTTGTGAGCTTTGTATTGAAATGATAGGAAGACATATGGACATCTGTAGGAAATGTAACAACAAACTTTTATATTTTTCTTCGAAAGGACTGGTTTTACGACCCAACGAAAAGTTGATTTAAAAATGTTCAATTCCACTCAAAAAGTATTATAAGCACCTAAATGTCTTAGACTCTTTTTTTTTACCACTCTTTATAATTTTTCCCTGAAGACGATCGATACTTAAAATTACGATATCTCGACAGCGTGCTGTGTGACATTTTGTCCACCATAGAGGAAGATTGCGAGAAATATGCGGGGCTCGATACGAACAATTTCATATCGAAAACGGCGGATCTCTCTGTCCGCTTAACGAGCGTGA
>NW_015377468.1:0-461 GCF_001272555.1 Dufourea novaeangliae | reverse complement strand
TGTTTCGTGGGAATATTTGTCGTGTCATGGGAATCTTTCTCGATGTTCCAGGAACTCGTTCCTAATCCATCGATTCGTACGATCCAGTCCTGTTCCATTCGAATCGGTGATACACACGAGCTTCGATATCCAGCCGGTAATTCTTGACGGAGGAGATATCTTGTGGTCGTAGAATCAACCGGAAGTTTAACATTAGAACTACCAAGCAAGTCAAAATGGCTTGTCAATATACTCTTCCAACGACGATTAAAATGTTATGACAATACGTTCTCTCAGATATTTTGCACCTTTTATTACGATATTAAAGTGAAGAAATTAGTGAATTAAAGCATTATTATGCAGCTTAAACTACTTATTGTCGTTTTGGGACACTTGGTCCTTTGCCTTCTGATTCGTCTAAACTCAGTTTCAAGTCCAATCCTTGTTCCAAAATAAGTTCGAGATTTTGTCTCGTCTTTACT
>NW_015377467.1:0-462 GCF_001272555.1 Dufourea novaeangliae | reverse complement strand
GTCGCCGGAGGCTTATTGGGATCAGATACCATCTCCCCTCGCCGATGCCACGTGACGTCATCTGGCTTGGTCGGCTTGAATCCGGCTTGGTTACCCAAAACTATACATGAGTCGCGAATCAGGACCCGTTAGGTCGTTACCTGTTGAGAAAGCAATACCGTACAACAATTTAATTGTGATTATACTGATTCAGTTAGTTTATTCTGAGCATTCAGTGAGAACACAACGAAAAATACAAGTGACAGTGAAAGTTCAAACCAAAAATGGAAACCAAAGAGAAGAGAAAAATTATTTCTACTTGACCACGACGAAAGCCAAATTATTGGTGCTAAGCTACCATCTAACAGGCTGGTTTCACGCGTGGTGTTTTGGAATCTGCGTAAAGTGAAATTTGAGCTTCGTTCATGTGTCGAAGTGTTAAAATTAAAGTGTTTAAACTCAATAACTGCACTTTCTTTTCTT
>NW_015377466.1:0-460 GCF_001272555.1 Dufourea novaeangliae | reverse complement strand
TTCGAGGAACATCGCTAGCGAAGAAGGAAATCCCCGAAATAAGGATGAGAGGACGAAAAATGTCTGGAAATAAGGAGTTGTCGAAGTAAGAAGGTCAAGATGCACGAATATTTCATGGAATACGGTTTGCTATGAGAGGCAGCCCATGTTCCCGACGCAATTAAAAGCTTTCGCATCATTAGCCAGCTGAACGATCAAATTGCTCGAAACTAGGGATGAATTTCTCGAAACGTCGAAACCTTGAAACCCAAGAAAATTTCGAATTTCGAGATTTCGAAAATTTTCACTTTTTTGTGATTTGAAATTGAATCCTTATTTAAAGATTCGTGCAAAAATATTGTATTGATACCAACTCTTGAAAAAAAAAAATGTTCTTACAAAACAAAATCAGTGCTTCAAGTTTTCAGAGTTTTGAAAGTTACGAATTCGAGTTTCGAGAATTTAAACGTTAGTTTCCAAC
>NW_015377465.1:0-459 GCF_001272555.1 Dufourea novaeangliae | reverse complement strand
GTTAGATGCTAATAATATCATCCCAGCGCAGTCGTTCTGTGAATTATGAATAAATACCTGAACGATCCAGCCTATAATATAATTACCGGAATGGTTCGATTGCACGTTGTTCTTTCGTTTCTGTTTACTAAGGAGTTTTGCTATATAACACGAGGTTGTGATAATGAAGTTTCGAGAATAATTCGTCTAAAAATTTCATTTTGAAAATTAAACAGACGCTAGGCTGTCGCTTCAAAGTTCATAGTTCTCTTAAGCTTGCGCACACGAATACCAGCGTGGGATCCATTGATCGGGATATTTTTGGTACTCATTTTCTGGTATCTGTTTTAATACCCACGTTAAATTACTTTGAATTTCAGCGACTGACTGAAAATGCATTCCTTTAAAAAGAAAATGTCACGAGGAAACAAATCAGACGAACACGGGGGGAGTTTCAACGTTATGATCGCTATTGAATTT
>NW_015377464.1:0-459 GCF_001272555.1 Dufourea novaeangliae | reverse complement strand
CGAAGGATGTGAGGAGGACATTATTTTTGTTTGACTCCTTGGTGTGAACAGTGGAACGTTACGAGGTAGAGATATGGGGATAAAAGGAGAGGAAAGCGGTAGAGGCAGGCCAGGAAAAATATATAAGATGGGTACTAGGGGTGGAGTGGACAACACCTGGGTATATGGTGAGGAAAGTGGTGAATAGGGAGAAGATGAAAATAAAGGCAGGAAGAAGGGCGTGGAACTACGAGATAAGACTTGAAGAGGGTGGAGGGAGTGAATGGGAGAGAAAGTGCTGGGGGATAATAAAGAAGAGAGAAAGCAGAGAGAAAAAATTATCTGTGTGGGAGGAGGAAAGAAGCGAATTTTTTAAAAAGATAGGAATATAAAAGGAGGAGGTGAGGAGATTGAGGGAAAAAGGGAGGGAGGGGTATGACGAGATAGAAGGAAGATACAAAGAGAGAGATAATAGACTAC
>NW_015377463.1:0-457 GCF_001272555.1 Dufourea novaeangliae | reverse complement strand
GGCGCCGCCCGACAGCGGGCCGTGGGGGCGGTCCTGCCTGTGTTCGATGCATGGATGGACCGCTGCCACGGCCGGTTGACGTACCGCCTGACGGAGGTGCTCTCCGGACATGGCTGTTTCGGGGAGTACCTGCTGAAGGTTGGGGCGGAGGAGACGCCCGGCTGCCACCGGCAGCACGCACTGGAGGAGTGTCCGGCCTTCTCCAGGGAGAGGCGGGCGCTCCGATTGGCGATCGGGTGGGACCTCTCGCTCCCTGCCGTGGTCGCTGCCATGGTGGGGAGCGAGGGGTCGGGGAAGCAGGGCGATCACCTCGGTCACCTCCCGACCCCGCTCGCATCGCGAGGAGGATGGCGTGGCGCGCCGGGTTCGGCGGCTGGCCGCCGCCCCGGCCGCAGGGGGACCTGGTGCCCCCTGAGCCCTCCCTCCTCTCGGCCGGTCGCTGGGCGACCGGCGCGAC
>NW_015377462.1:0-455 GCF_001272555.1 Dufourea novaeangliae | reverse complement strand
TTCTCTGACATTGAAATCAAAGAATCAGCATACTCGACTTCTGCGACAATATTATCAGAAGAAACTGCTTTTTTTCTTATTGCGATGCAGGGTCGTAGTTAAATCAAGGGGAAAAGTCGAGCATAGACAACAGGAGGATTTTCTCAAGAAATTCGGATGATCCGTTATGTTGAAGCTGAACTTCACTGACGATCCTAAAGCGAATACTCCCAGCACTTATTTTCCAGCTTATAAACCAAAGTGCAACCAATGAACCGTCTTTCTGGTTCATCGTATAAAACACAATTATTGTGATTATTCGAAATGAAAGGTGTGTTTATTTCTTATTACCGTAAATAATTATAGACTTAATATATTTTTGTCGTATCACAATCGTAATACTGAAAACAAATCAATGCCAATTAGAAGAAATATTTGTATGGTTATCGTGTTTCTGGTTAGAGATTATAATTTAT
>NW_015377461.1:0-452 GCF_001272555.1 Dufourea novaeangliae | reverse complement strand
TTCCGACATTCAATATTGTACCATTTTAAATCTTTCTGACACCTTTGTACACAATAAACAAAGACTCCAACGTTTCTTTATGTTTGTACTTTATCGAAAACATGAATAAAAGAATATGAACTTTTAACACCTTCTACATAAGTAAATATGTTCCAAATTGTACCGTGTTTGGTATCGTTTGAATCGGAATAATCTCACCAATATGTTAATAAAAGTTCCATTAACAAAGAACCAAAAAGAAAAAAGTTTCATCATTACATTAGTGTCGCGCCACCCGATACCCGGGCATGTAATCTTTTCTTAATCTTCCCTCGTTCAGCTGTCGGCTCGTGAAAGGGAAGCCGCCGCGGCGGGCCGTGCAAAAAATTAAGCGCTTGACAAATTCCACGGCCTCCTTCCCCAATGGTGGGGATGCCGATGTAGGATTCATCGAGTCGGTCTCGTGTTGCATT
>NW_015377460.1:0-457 GCF_001272555.1 Dufourea novaeangliae | reverse complement strand
GCTTGACGACTATTACAATATACATAGTCTCTAACACTCGTTCAACAATAAGAAGTTCTCTCGAAAAGTGCACTTTTGAAGAACAGCATTCCGTGGTTGTTATATGATTAAACGAAGTGGTATCATTCCTATAAATTTTTACGAATGGTTGATCAAGTTTCATAGCAATGAAGGGGTGAAAATGAATATCCAACACTGGCTCACATTTCGAGACAAAGAATACTTTGCTGCTGGGATAAAAAACCAGCAAAGCAATAGGACAAGTTTATAATTGTAGTAGGGGATTATGTCGACTAATAGCTGAATTGTGAGATTCGTTCAATAGAGGATACTAAAACAAAATAGTCGTTGTCTCTTAGTTATTGATCATCCTCGTAGAGAAGATTATTAGATCACTTTATGAGTTAACTTCCTAATGTATTTCGATGGATTTCAATTCAACACTATTTTCTGTCAT
>NW_015377459.1:0-456 GCF_001272555.1 Dufourea novaeangliae | reverse complement strand
CAAGTTGTTTATAGCAAATCTTGCATTAAACTTATAGCCATAACTTTATAACAGGCATTGGACAAAATTTGGCTTTGCGGGTTTGGCTGGCTGAGTATATTTATTTATTCGCATAATGTTCTTTACTGTATGTACACTATCAGCTAACCATTTTTTCTGGTATTATTTAAAATAATGGAAATAAGTATATTTGGTGATCATATCGTATGAGCTATGAGAGATTCTGTATATGGAAGAAGCATGTACACGGCGTATACATATATATATGCACACTATTTATTGATATCTGCAGTGCTTAACCTATAAGAAACAGTCGCCTGACACCTGTCTACGAGCTCGGTTGTAATTTTATCTTCCACATTTGATAGAGTGTACATTAAAGTTTAATGCATATTTAGATTCTTAATTAACAGTAAGTAACATCAGTAATTTTATATATGCATTCATGTAATTCTC
>NW_015377458.1:0-452 GCF_001272555.1 Dufourea novaeangliae | reverse complement strand
CACAAACTGTACACTAATAAATAAATATAACAAAGACGATAACGATTAAGAAGCAATAATTCGAAGCGCCGAATTATTGAGACACGATTATTAAATCCGGAGCGCCGGTAATAATACAGTGGTTTTCATCGGGAGCAACTCTTAGCTAGTTCGCACGTTGTAGACAAGGGTTCGATACGAATAGACGGAGACAAAGGATCGTCGCGGGTAATTAGACAGTTAATTGTATAAAAACTGTGTTAGCAGTCATGTAGGCACCTCGCACAGCAACGGTTTTTTTAAAGAGAGAGAGAGCGCACACTGCCAGACAAAGACCTAGCAGTGGCTAGACCAGGACGTCGTTGTAACTATACGAGGCGACCCACAGGTGTCGGTACTATGATTACCCGCGACGTAACTCCTTGTCTCCGGCGACGATTGCCGAATTCGGCACGACAATTGTCGAACTTCGC
>NW_015377457.1:0-449 GCF_001272555.1 Dufourea novaeangliae | reverse complement strand
TACTTCATAAGTATTCAATAAATACTGCTAATTCATAAGTTTTCTTAGGCGGAACTCCACCTGGAGGAACAAAGTTTCGCAAACCAGGTCCTTTCCATTAGATAAAGTAGGTGGCTAAATCTATTCATAGTTTAAAAATATACATATTTCGTCGTGAATTTAAATTAACTGCCCAGGAAGAGAAATCCCTTTTGGAATTAACTACGTTTTTAGTCAAATGTTATGCCAGCAGTTAGTTTTCTTCTCCAAGAGCTGATAAAGCTCCTCTTAATGATACAAGATTTTTAAGAAAACTTTAAAGTTATAGAAACGTTAATAAAGAAGTAGTTGATGTAGCTATTAACAAATTTATCAACCACCTTTATTACTTAAATGAAAAGTGCGTTGCATTTTCCCTATTCGATAATCGCATAAAACACGAAACTAAGTTAAAGATGGCAGAAAAAATT
>NW_015377456.1:0-448 GCF_001272555.1 Dufourea novaeangliae | reverse complement strand
ACCTGCGTGAGCCGGTAGGATAGCCTGCCGTGCCGACGGTCCAACCATCCATCAAGGACGGGCAGGACCGCGCCCACGGCTCGCTCCCGGGCGGCGCCGCTGTCATACAGCTGGCGCCGCCACTTTTCGAGAGCGAGTCGCCGGCACTGGCGCTTCATCACCTCGACCGCGTCATCCAGCGGGTCGACCCCATTCCGGCGGAGGCCCTGCAGACACCGATACAGATCAGCGTCAGCCTGCGCCTGGAAATCAAAGGGCACGGCCCCTGCCAGGACAGCCGTCGCCTCGTGGGAGATGGTGTGGTACTCCCTCGCGATCCTGATGGCCAAGCGGCGCTGAATGCGCCGCAGTAGCTGCCGGCCCCGCCGGCGGGCCATCAGGTCGTGGGCCCACACGGATGACCCGTATAGGGCCATCGCTCGCACCACCCCCATGTAGAGGCGGCGGA
>NW_015377455.1:0-449 GCF_001272555.1 Dufourea novaeangliae | reverse complement strand
TGGTCCCATGTTCGATGGTCCTGGCCTGTGAGCTCCGCAATCATGGTTTTGATGACCCTATTGACTCGCTCGACCGGGTTGCACTATGGGGTGTACGGGGGGGTGCGGCGGTGTGTAATTCCGGCCTCCTGTAGGAAGTTGGTGAACTCCTTGCTGTCGAACTGTCGGCCGTTGTCGGTGATGGCGAGCCGTGGTCTCCCGAACCGTAGGACGATCCGTTCTCGGAAGGTGCGGGTTATGGCGGGAGCCGTCGCCTGGCGGAGGGGCTGTAACTCTACCCATTTCGTGAATTTGTCCTGCATCACCATTAGGACCGTGTGCCCCTTGCTGGACCGGGGGAGTGGCCCGACGAGGTCCACGGAGACCACGTCCCATGGGTTGGCGGCTGGGGTCGAGAACATCTGGCCCGCGGGAGCCCGTTGCAATGCCTTGTGTTGTAGGCATTGCGT
>NW_015377454.1:0-450 GCF_001272555.1 Dufourea novaeangliae | reverse complement strand
GGCAGCGGAGGTCGGTAATCCCGACCTCCGCTAGTTTGACCCAGGCCACAGAACGCCGCATGACTTCCGCATACGGCGTTTGGCTGCCCGGGGCGACCGTAAGGGCGACCTCCGCCCGCGTCGGCACGCGCGGAGGGCGACGGCCCCCATCGCAACTACCCGCGGGCGTCGGCCGCCGCGGGGGCGCGCCCGCCGCCTTATGCGGCACCGGCGCAGCAGCAGCCGCGGCCCTCTTCCGCCGCTCCCGGAGACCGACCCCCTCGGACCACTCGTCCGGATGGTCCGGGCCAGCCGGCGCGTCACCGGGTGCCCCCGTCCTCTGCCGCGCAGGCGGAGGCGGAGGCGGCCCTGCCGCGGTCGGCGCCGGAGGCTTCTTCCTCCTCCTCCGCCTTTTCTTTCCGCCGCCCACGCCCGCGGCGCGAACGCCGCCATCGGCAACGGCCGCCGCGA
>NW_015377453.1:0-449 GCF_001272555.1 Dufourea novaeangliae | reverse complement strand
GCTCTATCGATGAACGCCAAATCGATAGCTTCGGACAGATTGCTGGTCGTCAAAATTAAAACGTTCGGATATTTTTTTATTTGATCCAATTGCGTTAGCAATGCGTTCACCACTCTTATGGAATCAGTCGGTTCTACCCCGTTACTGCACGATTTACGAGCATGTGCCAGAGATTCTATTTCATCGATCAGAATGCAGACTAATGCTTGTGAAGATTCAAGAAGGCTCCGTATCTCGTTAAATAGTTTCATGACTAGTTTCCCACTCTGAAAACAATCGGAAGTTAATCGTCGATTCTTTAGACTAATGTACATAGTAAACAGTTGTGATACAACCTCTGAAAACCACTTTGAGAATAGACTATGACTATTTATTTCAACAAATTCACTGTGAGTGAATCGATCTGCTAAACGAATAGCAACTTTTTGGGCAAGTGCTTTACACAGGCT
>NW_015377452.1:0-449 GCF_001272555.1 Dufourea novaeangliae | reverse complement strand
TCTTCCTCTGTGTCGGTCTACAGGTTACCTCCCTTCTTTTTCAATTTCCCGTTCGTGGACAAGATACCTGACGGTCGTGAATCGTCGGTAGCACGGGTTCCGCGAGATCGGGTCGATCGTCGATCGGTTACGATGCTCCCCAAAATTCGTACGTTTATCCACGAACGAGTTACGATTCTATTCTACTCTGTAGATACACTATCTACGATTCTAATCTACCCACGTAGATCTACTACATGTTCAGAATGTGTGGTGAAATGGTATCGAACAAAAAAAAAATAAATAAAAAGAAAGAAACGATCAAATCGATCGACACAAAATGATTTGGGAAGCATCGAGCCAGATTCTCCTAGGCCTGTCTCACGAGTTGGTAAGCTTGGTCCTGTCTCTCCCACAATTCTACGGCTCGTCTACATTCTCTCTACAAAATTTTGTCTTGGGAACATGTT
>NW_015377451.1:0-444 GCF_001272555.1 Dufourea novaeangliae | reverse complement strand
CCCGCGTCTAAGGCAGGGTCTGCTAGGTAGCCTTACTGACGAGTCCACTAGCAGGCCCAGGACAAAACGCTCCCTCTCCTTTCCTTTTCACATTTTTCCAGTCAAGAGCTTGCCGCCAAACCCTCCCCCCCTCTCCTGGACGGAAAAAATGGCTTTTGTTCCACTCTACAAGAAAAAAAATTGGATATTGTCCCGCCTCCTTTCCCAGAGGTACAAAATTTTTGCGTAATATTTGATATTGCAGTATAATTTGAATCACAACCGACAGTCTGTATTAATAAAACGCACACATTTTCAACGATTTATGACTTTAAGGGGGGAGACTCCTTTGGGACCAACTCTGAATCGATCAAAGCGCTGATGTAAATAATCGGACGCTAACGAAAACACATAATCGATAATTGGGACAGCTTGATAATACGACATCTAACGGCAGTACCTACA
>NW_015377450.1:0-448 GCF_001272555.1 Dufourea novaeangliae | reverse complement strand
GTAAGAGAAGATCGTAGGTCAGCGCATCCTGCTGATAAGAAAAGTATTTGATGTCTTGCATAACAGTCACAAAGTCATATCGACAAAAGGACGAAACCTAAAAATTTTAAGGGCTGATATCACCTTTTCAGTGTTAGTTTTCGCAGAAAAAATTGTTCCTTAAATATACTTCATTATGCTCTATGTTTACATAAAGTCTCATTAAAATCAGAATTTTCGGATTCGAATATTTTCCTTGTTAGTAGGCCACTGCATCTCCATTCTTGAGTATTTGTTTGTGTCTGCAATTTTTTTGGCCTTATTATTATAGCAGTTCTGTTAGCTTCTAACAAGGGAACATACCGAAGTGTCAATCGGCGATATTGATGCAGTTGAAGTATAATGTCCTTCTCATAAAAATACTTGACACGCATTTTTTTTATCGGCAGCCGTTCATGTTAAAGGGGTG
>NW_015377449.1:0-447 GCF_001272555.1 Dufourea novaeangliae | reverse complement strand
GAATTCCCTTTGTATACATAATAATAAGGTTAAGAATTAATCGTGTTATAGGAGGGTTGAGTGTGTATATTTAGCATGGGAATTGCTATAGTAACGAGTTTACGAAAGTCGAACGATGGGATTGCATTTTCCTGTTATCGAGCTGCACCCATCCCCTTCACTCCCTCGCGATCGTGTTCTTCCGTCGAAGTCAGCTGTTGTTTACAAAATTATCCGTTGAGTCTACCCGTAGTACAGTGATGATGCTCCACCGAATTAATGTGTATCTTCCTTTTCGTGCACTGTGAAAGTGATATTTATGAAATATTAATGTTGCGAAAAATCGTCCTGTGTTTTCGGTACGTTAATTTTTCTTTGTGATTGATTTAGTACTTTTTTATCTAGTGTGAAAATAGAGTTTAACTGCGAGGATATATCGTGGCCTAGTTTACCTGCTCCACGATTGCG
>NW_015377448.1:0-449 GCF_001272555.1 Dufourea novaeangliae | reverse complement strand
ATTCCCGACAAAACGAGCAAAAAAAGATAAAAATTTGTTGAGAATTCACTGAGTTACGGAATTGAATCCCCCAAAAGTTACTTCGGAACCACCGTGCACCGTAACAGGGAGTAGGTGAGGAGATCACGGAAGCACGGCGGCCGAGACCACCGGTGCCGCCGTCCGCCGCAAGATGGCCACGCGCCGTGAGTCGCTTCTCGCTCGCGAAGTAGCCCGTTACGGGCGATAAGAGCCACGAACCGCGGCAGATAGGCAGTGATTCCTGAAGTTCGAGTCTTGACTCCGTAAGCAGACTCTTTTCGTCCGAGTCGACAGACTTCGGTCTGTAGTACGCACAGTCACACTCGACTTCCGCTCAGCTTTCGGTCTGCCATATCATCCGCTCCGCTGCCGCAGGGTCTGGGCATTCGCTCAGTAACACCCGACCTCCGCTCAAACTTCGGTGTGCC
>NW_015377447.1:0-437 GCF_001272555.1 Dufourea novaeangliae | reverse complement strand
ATAGCGAACGGACGGAAGAGAATCCGTTCACGACCATGGTCCCTTCTTAGATTTAACGTAATTCACAAATTCACCGTTCTCATAACGTAGAAGGCAGCAGAAATTCCCGACTTTTTACACTATCGGTATTTCAGAACATGAGACACGAAATCCCATAAGACGATAAGTCTATCCTATACCTAGTCGGTGCTATTACATGTGTCATTCGATTCAAACTTCGCGCCTCTGGAGCTTCTGACATACATCGCTACGTTACATGAGCGAGGATTGCAACAATACAGAACAGGTAGCGCCGCAATAGATGCGACTCTATAGGAACATTTCAAATAGACACTACTGGAAGTACTGGAACACGCTGGGCAACGCTGGGCAGGTCTGGGCACTACTTGGTACTCAGTACTCAGCACCACTTACCACTACCCTACTGTTTGTTACTG
>NW_015377446.1:0-446 GCF_001272555.1 Dufourea novaeangliae | reverse complement strand
GTTATTTACTTTAACAACTTGTAGACGCTCTGTAAGGTAAGATTTGATCCATGCCAGCAAGTTCCATCCATCCTGAAGTATAAAGTTCAGATAATAAAATTGAATGGTCTACAGAATCGAAGGCTTTTTTAAAATCAGTGAAAACTGTATCAACTTGTAAATTATTTTCTAAACTGGTGGAAATATAATTACAGAACGCCGACTTTTGTTCGCCACTGTATGTGTTATCGACTGTAAACGTGCGTTCGTACACTTGTACCCTGACTGCCAGATGACTACATCATTTTTTTCGTTTTTTATAAGAACTAAGTACCACCAAATGTTGTAATTAGGACACCAATGGGTCTTTATTTTTAAATCTTTATTGTTCTTTATTATTATTATTACAATTTCCAAATTTTCAACAACCGTTTGTCGTTACAACTGACGCATCGAATTATGCCGTA
>NW_015377445.1:0-447 GCF_001272555.1 Dufourea novaeangliae | reverse complement strand
ATATATATATAGTGGGGTATTAATCAGCTAGGGTTTCCGGCCTATTTTCAACATTCCCAAAGATTTCAGCATTAGTGTAAAAGGGAAACTGATTTAGGATGAGGTTACTTTGGACAACACAGGACGTGGTCTAATTGGACAACCACTCTATTTATATCTACATTTATCGTTCCCGTTGATTATGTGCTTTTGTCCCACACGAAACGGAGACATAAGAGGTCTGTCGCATTAAAGAGTCGTCTGACTTCGTGACGTGCTTATACTGGACATATTCTTACTAGACCTTGAAGATCACAAATGAAAAAAGGAAAAGACACCAATAACTAAATCTCCAAACAATGTCGGAAGTTTTGATAAGCAATCAAATTTACGCTCGGTAATTCTTCAAATCTGTCCATTCCGCGCAACACAGTCTCACAAGGAAGACATATAAAACTAGCCCCATTA
>NW_015377444.1:0-445 GCF_001272555.1 Dufourea novaeangliae | reverse complement strand
ATGCGCGTTGCGAAACATTCCGGTTGAATGATGCGTTATTTAAATATCTAAATTCGTTTATGAATATAGTCCATTCAGTGTCGAGATTGGCTGGTAAGGATTCGTCCCAATCAAGTTGCAGCTGCCAAAGACGCTGCATGAAAATTTTTGCTGTAATGATTACTGGCGCGAGTAATCCTAATGGGTCGAATATTTTTGCGATCGATGATAAAATGGTTCGTTTCGTGATTTTCGTATCGAGATTCGGGTCAACGGAGTAAACGATGTTGTCGTTGCATGCGTCCCATGAAACTCCGAGGGTTTTGACTGTACTAGAGTCGCCGAAGAATTTAGGGTGAATTTGAGTTTCGGAGAGACCATCTAAAAGTTTCGGTTCATTTGAGGCCCACTGCCGAATATTCAGGCCTCCGTGTTCGAGGATGTTAATAATTTCGTCGCGTAATTT
>NW_015377443.1:0-447 GCF_001272555.1 Dufourea novaeangliae | reverse complement strand
TTACAGATATTTTAAATTTTTATATTTTCATTATTAAGTAAATATATTATACGATTGTAAATATTTTATATAAATTGTAGAAGTCGAATTATCTTAATTTAAACTGTCCTGTACTTATTATATACTAAAATGTTTAATGAAATTTCAAAAGCGTCGTTAGTGTAGTGACCGAGCATCCCGACTGCGGAACCGGTGTGAAGTTTCCTGGACAATGTTCGGGCCCCGTATAGATAGTATTAAGATTTTTTTTGTTACATTCACTACATATTTTGTTAATTTGTAACTAAATGACAATAAATAGTATTAGTGTTGAAAGTATAGGGTAGGATAGTCATATTATTAAGGATATCATGAAGGCGAGATTTAAGGAGTTTTTATATAAATTGTAGATTAAAATATTAATACTACAAATATATAATACATTATACTTATAAATAAATACTATAC
>NW_015377442.1:0-446 GCF_001272555.1 Dufourea novaeangliae | reverse complement strand
CCTAAGTAGAGATGGCGTGAACTTCTGAATCACGAGTGATTCGATCACGTTCGTTTCCAATCACGGTGATTTTTTACAGGGATTCGTATGATTTTTCGCGATAGTTTCTGATTGGTGGAGAACACAACAACAGTTCTTGCACGCGTCACATACCCTGTAGGTATATTGTATTTTATATTAACGACGTCGAAGCAAAAATGCGAGTTACATTGTACAAAGTAAAGGAATAATGGATAAATTAGTGATTAAAAATTCGAAACAACATATTGCATAACATATATGGCGTATAATTATAACAAATCATTTTTTTTATAATTTCTTTTCTCTTTACTCATTTTTAAAAACCCCAATAGTAATATAGAATTCATTTTCAATATTGAATATAATTTTTTTTCAAGGGTCAACATTACGATCGCAGTGAGCAAAATTCACTCAAGATAAAAAAA
>NW_015377441.1:0-445 GCF_001272555.1 Dufourea novaeangliae | reverse complement strand
CCTGGTACAAGCCACAACATTCTCTCACGATATTCACAACTTAAAAGCCGGTACCGATTTACATTCGAAAAGCAAACTTCTCTCGCTTCATCCCTTCCTCGATGAGAAGGGACTCTTACGCGTCGGAGGTCGTTTGCAACAATCTAATATCTCGTTCGAACAAAAACATCCAATCCTTCTGCCAAGAAATCATCACGTCACGGATATCATCATACGCCATGTTCATTTGGAAGGTTTTCACACAGGCATCAATTCAACACTTTTCAACGTTCGCCAATATTACTGGCCCATCGATGGGAGAAATACCGTTCGGAAAATCGTTCGACAATGCGTCAGGTGCTTCCGAGTCAATCCACCGCCTACAGCATATATCATGGGTAATCTACCTGCCGCGCGCGTTGTCCAGAACCGACCTTTTTATAATTGCGGCGTCGATTATTGCGGA
>NW_015377440.1:0-443 GCF_001272555.1 Dufourea novaeangliae | reverse complement strand
CTTACTCCTATATCCCTATTCTTTAACTCGTACTCTTATATTATTATACGTGCACTCCTAACCTTACATTCCTATTCTTATACGTATATTCTTAGCCTTATATTCTTACTCGTATATTCTTATTCATATATTTTTACTTTTATATTGTCATCTTTATACTCTCATACGTACACTCTTATTCTAATATTCCTATCTTCCTATTCTCTCATTCTTATTCACATATTTTTACCCTTATATTCTTATTCTTATAATATTATACGTACATACATACCCTTTCTTCTAATTCTCATGTTCTGTTCTAATATTCTGATTCTTATATTCCTATTATTACATTTTCACTCCTATATCTTATTCTTAAACTCATACTTCTATATTCTTCCTTTTATATCCTCATACTTACAATCCTACTCCCACGCTCATATTCTTAAACTTTTATACGTGTA
>NW_015377439.1:0-445 GCF_001272555.1 Dufourea novaeangliae | reverse complement strand
GTGTGTATTTTAAATGTGGGCAATCGAAAAAAAATTTTTGTTAAAGGTTTTTTAAAGGGTGGGCAAACGATAAAAACTAATAATAATGGTTGGGCAAACGTTTTTTGTTGATAATATTTGGTTTTAAGAGATGGGCAAACGATTTACTCTCTGATTAGACCGAGGTAAACTTAAAAGCCTTATATTTTCTAAAGTATAAATTTTTTCAAAATTCTAAAGGGTGGGCAAACGTGGGCAAACGATGTTATTGCGATTTAAAAAAAAAAATTTTGAAAAAAGCGAAATTTTTGATTTTCGAAAATTTTCGAACTTTTTCGAAAATTCATATCTCAAAAACTGGACGTGGGCAAAAAAAACTAATTGGTGGGCAAACATGGGCAAAAAATGGGCAAACGATTCCAGCTTTCAAATTTCAAAAATTCGATTTTTCCGACCCCAGCTTCTT
>NW_015377438.1:0-432 GCF_001272555.1 Dufourea novaeangliae | reverse complement strand
AGAACTCCCGGAGCATGCGTAAGAGACTCCATGTGTGAGGGAAACTGGGGTCATAGCAGGAGAAGGTCCAAGAGAGTCCAAAGTCCCTTATGGAGCGGCAACCCTAATTGCACGATTTCTATTGCATTTACATCATTGAACGGGCATCATTTTTCCTCCTCACGCATTAAATTCGAAGGTTAAACAACGTAGATTAATACTCTCTAACAGCTGCAAACCAGTAATTACAAGAACATTGTTAAAATCACATTTGTTGGCAACGGTTGACACTGTATCTCGTCATGCGTACCCCGCTTAGTTCACTTTGGACAGCTCTTTCAACGTTATGCTGACAGCTATCGTCTTGATCAAACATTGGATTTGTAGCTGAAAGAACGTAGATTAATCTCCTGTCATTGAAAATAGCAATAAACAACCAGAACACTGTAAAAA
>NW_015377437.1:0-441 GCF_001272555.1 Dufourea novaeangliae | reverse complement strand
CGCGTTTCACTCGTATATTTCATTACAGAAAGCGAAGTGTATATAATATTGTTTTAATAAAATCTTCGGGGCTGTAGAGGGCTAGAATTTCAGGAATACTGCAATAAGGAAACTCCAATCACCCGCGCGCTCTTCCCTTCATTCGGCCGTTCAGTTGTACGACGCACGTACATATAGGGTGGACTGGATATACGCATTTTACGATCATCTTCATTATCTTTGTTATTTATTTTTATTTCAATTTTTATTTCACAATATTTCAGTATCATTAAAAATGAAACATAATTAATCTTGAAAACTAAGGATATCCTCGACCAACGAAAAAATTGTTAATGCAAATTAATAGCTCTTTCCATACTAAACAACTTCTGTGAATACACTTTTCTGATATCTCTAAAAATAACGGAGATAATTAATATAACCGTAAAGTGCGCATATCCA
>NW_015377436.1:0-443 GCF_001272555.1 Dufourea novaeangliae | reverse complement strand
GTAACAGCGGAGGAGAACGCGAGATTCAAAGAACTATGTTAGAACTCCTCAATCAGCTTGATGGTATGAACAGTTAACATCTCGTTGTTTCTTACAAAATGTATAATTACATTTTATCGTTTTTATACATTTAGGTTTCGATAGCAGAGGAGATGTTAAGGTTGTAATGGCTACAAATAGAATCGAAACGCTAAATCCAGCATTAATCAGACCAGGTCGTATTGATAGAAAAATAGAATTCCCATTACCCGATGAGAAAACAAAACGAAGAATTTTCAGTATCCATACCAGCAGGATGACTTTAGCACCTGATGTGAATTTAGCAGAATTGATTATGGCTAAAGATGATCTTTCAGGTGCAGATATAAAGGTATGACTCCAGTTGGATAGTAGCTTAATAGAGCAAAACATTTTCAAAATAATGAGATACATTTCTAATTCAC
>NW_015377435.1:0-442 GCF_001272555.1 Dufourea novaeangliae | reverse complement strand
GCAGTTCCTGCTATCGCAGGGCTGTGTGATAGCTACCGGCGCTAGAAGCCACAGCTGGGCCTTTGGGGGGAAATCGCACTTCCCCTCTCCCGGGAGACTCGAGCATAATCTAATCTAATCTGGGCGTGGGGGAGGTTTTTCCAGAATATCTGCGTGGGAAAAGGCGTTGGAAAAGGGATTGGGACCTTCGGGCAGGGCGCGAGAAGCCAGAGTTGATTGGGGCATTGCGTGGAGAGTATTGTGGAGAGAATCGTGGAGTTTGTGTAGAGTTCAAGTGTGAGAATTGCGTGTTGTATTGTTGAACATTTATTTTCCTTATATTCTATGTTATATATATATATATATATACAGTGGACGAAATTTGCATAGGGACACCATTATTTGCTGGAATAAATTCATTTATTCTATAAATTTCTACTCGTTATTGGTCGTAGACCTTACT
>NW_015377434.1:0-442 GCF_001272555.1 Dufourea novaeangliae | reverse complement strand
CATGGTTTTTTTATTTACATCATTGTAATTCACTTGCTCTATTTTATTTGTTATATTTTCCAGATTTGTATGGCTCACTTTGGGGCCCGGCACCCCTAGATATCTGGCGCCCTCGCACTCAATTATGAGGTTTCGGACCTCCCCTTTTTATATTTTTTTTTCCACTGAATTTGACACAATATACTAACACTTTAACTGTGTAGTGTTAACTTTTGTTTTTTATTTAATTAATTGTATCACGCCATGCGCGATTTCACTATTAACAGACACTGTATATTGTACGCTTTTTAAATATCCTTCGACTACCTGACTGCAGTATTCTGCTGGCGAGGGTAGGTCTTACCTCTACGGTGGTCGGAAGGATACTGGGGATACTGACCAGCACGGGCTGTTAACTCCCATTAGAATAGTGTGGTCAGTCATAAGCTACCGAGTCACATCA
>NW_015377433.1:0-407 GCF_001272555.1 Dufourea novaeangliae | reverse complement strand
ATTCTTGTGTGTACAGCCATGTAACCGACCGAGTCATAGGTGAACAGCGTTTTATCACAAGTCGGATATGGAACAGCATCACAGACCAGATATAAGAATAGAACTAACATGCAATGTAATTTTCTGTCCCATGCTTCGAGAACGTCAGAAGCCCCCTTACCATTTTAGTGTCAGTACCCGACGTTACCGATAAAGCATGAATTCTGGGTATTATTAGCACAAATGAAGTGGTTATATATTCCATTCATATTGCGTGTATTTACATGATTTCACAGGAATAAAAATATTCGATGCATCGGTTTAAGGTTAAGGGATAAATATGACAGTCATGAAACATGAAATGGAAAGTATATATTTTTTCACTTAACTACAAGACAATTTATTCTAAATGCATCGTTAATGGATTT
>NW_015377432.1:0-440 GCF_001272555.1 Dufourea novaeangliae | reverse complement strand
AAACAGTCCCATGGATTTATTGAAATTATTATATTAAATTAAAAATATAACAAAAATGCTACTGAATTTTTGTTTTATAAATATACTTACTATAATGAAAACCTATTTTATTTTAATTATTATCTACGGATAAAGATATGTAATAGTTTATTACATTTCCGCCTCTACGAATTAAGGCAAAAACTCGATTTTCCATACTGGAAGTGAGATGTTTTATTATTTTTTTGTTAATATTATTCCAGGCTTCAATAATTGCGTCCTTTAGTTGTCCAAGCTTATGATATTTCTGATTTATTGAATAAATCTGTCGAACTAATATACCCCACAAATTTTCGATGGGATTTACATCAGGAGAGCGTGCAGGCCACTCCAAAAGTGGAACATTATTGTCCGAAAACCAGCGTAAGGTGTGGGCCGACTTATGCACAGGTGCATTATCT
>NW_015377431.1:0-439 GCF_001272555.1 Dufourea novaeangliae | reverse complement strand
GAATAATGCTGTCTTGCATTGCCTTCGGCACGACGAGAAGCATCTCTCCATCGATTTCTTTATACAGTAATCCATTTTTAAAAATATACTCGCGTACGTTACTAGTCGTCGGAGAATCTAGCAACCTTCTTATCTCTTCATCTCTTTCCTGAGCCAACTTCAATCGCGCCAACGTACTGTCAAAATTTTCTTCTACGATCAGTGCCAACGGAAGTGGATATCTACTCAAAATTCTTCAAGCGCTAAAGCCCATCGGGCTATACGAACCATAAATCTTTCGTTTTCATAGTGCACGTAAAAGCACGACAATCGGTGATTATTTTGAAACTAATACCTAAAAGATAAACTCGAAATTTCTTCAGTGCCCTAACTATCGCTAAAACTTCTAGTTCATAACTACAGTATTTTGATTCTGCAGGAGTCGTGGTACCGCTCGCGA
>NW_015377430.1:0-440 GCF_001272555.1 Dufourea novaeangliae | reverse complement strand
TAATATTCTCGAAAAGTTTCGTCAGAATGAAATATAAACGTTATATTAAACACTTAATACACTGAAAATATTCATTAATTTGATCACTGTATTACAATAAAGTAACTAAAATGAAGGTTAATATCAACCTTGTTTTTTATAACACTTGAATTTTACATTTAAAGAACGTCACGTGTCACTATTAGCGATGGGTAGTCAAGCAGTTCAATCTTGTATGAATTTCCGACTAAATGTCCAAACATTTTGAAGAGTGTGTGGTCGATTCAAATGTTTGAACTGTTTGAAACTTCTGCAAACGACCGAATACTGTTCGAACTGTTTGAAAATATTCCGTTTGTACATGTCGAAATATATTTCGTCAATTAAAAAATCGAAAGCTCAAGGAACAATATGCTCGTAATGTTGAGAAATTGTTTGAATTGGGGAATGTGTCGAGTCTG
>NW_015377429.1:0-411 GCF_001272555.1 Dufourea novaeangliae | reverse complement strand
TCGCTAAGGTAATGAATTTCGAAATATGGATTTTCAGTCAATTTTAACGTTACATTCGCGTAGGATGCGTGTAGATACGATGCACTCTAACGTTCTGAACTCTCTGCAACGTGAAATGTTCCTGATATTTAAATTTATTCGTTCTTGTGGCATCCAGAGTGCCAGCGGCGTAGAGGTTTGTTTCGTCGTACAGACAAAGTGCCAGCGGCGTATTGATTTCTTTCGTCGTACAACCAAAGTGCAAGCGGCGTATTGTTTTTCATAAATCTGTAAAATTTCTTTTTCCTGCCTCCAGGTTTTTCTTCTTCTCTTCTTCTGGTGTGATTCTATACACAGGAAGTTTCCTCCCCTCTCTCCTCCTCTCTCTTCCTTTCTCTCGTTTAACTTATATGTATATATAATATACATACA
>NW_015377428.1:0-438 GCF_001272555.1 Dufourea novaeangliae | reverse complement strand
TGCTGCCGCCGTTGCCCCCTCGGCGGCGGCTCGAGCGGGCCGCTGCGGCCGCTGTGGCGGCAATGGAGCCGCGGGCGGCTCCACGGTTGCCTCCGCCTGATGGGGTGGCTCGGGGGGAGCGCCCTGTCACCATGGCGGCGGTTAAAGGGGCCGTGGAGCGGCACGTCGGGCGCCTGGTCGCCGGGTTGGAGGCGCGCCTGTTGGAGCGCCTCGACGACCTGCTCGGCGGCGGTGGCCGGCGGCGGTCGGCGGGTCCGCCTGCGACTGGGGCCCGCAGTGGCGGAGGGGCGGCGGCACCGGTGTACGGTCGCCGTGGGTCCCCCCGTCGGGGCCCCACGCCCTCGCTCCCTCCTGTGGCGGCGCTGCCCGTTCCCGCTTCTGGCGGGTCGGCGGGCGCGGCCGGTGGAGCGGGGGGGACCAGGAAGAGGAGGAAAAAGA
>NW_015377427.1:0-436 GCF_001272555.1 Dufourea novaeangliae | reverse complement strand
TGGAAGTAAATATATGTATGTTATAGTAGATGACTACAGTAGGTATGCAAGCATCTACTTTCTCAAATCAAAGGATGAGGTATTTGATAGTTTTGTAGAATTTATGAATAGATATGAAACAGAGTTTAATAAGAAGATCAAAAAGGTAAGATCAGATAATGGAACAGAATTCGTTAATCATAGATTTGAAAACTTGTTTAGAGAACGAGGTATAGCGCATCAACGGACAGTGCCGTACAATCCGGAAAGCAATGGCATAGCTGACAAAATGAATCGCACATTACTGGACAAGGCAAGAACAATGCTACTTGATGCAAAGTTACCATTAAAATTCTGGGCGGAAGCAATAGGAACAGCGGTGTACCTGAGAAATATGGGATTGACCAAGAGAACAGGGCAACTGACTCCAATAGAAATGTGGTCTGGCAGGAAGCCG
>NW_015377426.1:0-437 GCF_001272555.1 Dufourea novaeangliae | reverse complement strand
GCCACGGGCGTGGGCGGCGGCAAGAAGAAGAGGTGGAAGAGGAGGAAGAAGCCTCCGGCGCCGGCCATGGCGGGGCCGCCTCCGCCGCCGCCTGCGAGGCCGAGGACGGGGACACCCGGTGACGCGCCGACTGGCCCGGACCATCCGGACGAGTGGTCCGAGGTGGTCGGTCGCCGTGAGCGGCGGAAGAGGGCCGCGGCTGCAGCTGCGCCGGTGCCGCCTAAGGCGGCGGGCGCTGCCCTGCGGCGGCCGACGTCATCGGGTTGGTGCGATGGGGGCCTTCGCCCCCCGCGCGTGCCGACGCGAGCGGCGGTCGCCCTAACGGTGGCCCCGGGCAGCCAAACGTCGTATGCGGAAGTCATGCGGCGTGCTTCGGCCGGGGTCAAACTAGCGGAGGTCGGGATTACCGACCTCCGCTACCGTAAGGGCCAGACGGG
>NW_015377425.1:0-436 GCF_001272555.1 Dufourea novaeangliae | reverse complement strand
AATACCCCTCACACGATAATAATCCAACATCGTGTAAAGTCGCGAAAGACCAAGGCATTCGGCTGTGGAATCGCGAAAAAAGAATTTTGTTACGTACCACACCTCAAGAACATATTCCCCTGAATCTGCTTACTTCGAATAAACTCACCCCACTTGCCTGCAAAGAGGAAGTTCCATTCTATTTGCCAAACATCAATCTCCACGAGCGATGCACGAGTCTGCATCCACCCCTCGACCGACAAGAAAACAGAATTAATCCGAATGGATGCTCACAGCCACCGTAAACGCGTGGAATATCCAACGTTAACAGTAAAGAAAGTATCATTTCCCCTCTATCAACCGCGTTACATCGTTCCTGTTTGCTCTTGTGCGTCACCGGTTGTCGTAAAAAGATCCGCTTAAGGGTGAGTTGAACGAGTCGTTGTTATAGCTTGGA
>NW_015377424.1:0-436 GCF_001272555.1 Dufourea novaeangliae | reverse complement strand
TAGCCGTGCTGGAATTAACGCTGGGAAGTTCGTTGCTCGTGCAAGACTTCGTTGTAATATCCGCGTTGAAATAGAGATTCCGATATCAATTTTCTCCACGACGGATTTAATGAAACTCCTGGAATAAATTTCAAATTTCCTACAAGCTTGCTTTACGGGAAATTAATTCCTTGTTTATTCCATCATGAAAACGACGTCGAGCCACCGACTTTTACCTTCAACCAAGAACAGCGCGACAAGGAATGAAATTATGGAGTAACGACGAAAAGAACGAAAAAGAATCGCGACTCGTCACCGCCAAACACGCGACTTATGGCGTTAACAATTCTTCCAGAATGATGTCTTTACGACGACTCGTCCACACACATATACACACATCTTTCTGCATTGCGTGCAAATTATACGAAAAAACTCAACGAATCGACAATTAACGCGA
>NW_015377423.1:0-434 GCF_001272555.1 Dufourea novaeangliae | reverse complement strand
ATTTTTGCAAAACAAAAATTTATTATACTTTTTATATTAAAAAGTTCCATCTTTTGGGATGCGAATGAAACAAAAATTTACTCTCTAAGTGTAATACTTTCCGAGACAAGAATTCTTTTATATAGTTACGTTTGGCTAGAAACACGCTTTTTCATGATTTTTAATACGATATAATTTGTTAACAAGTTCATTCTTTCACATGCGCTACAACATATTACAGTTTCATAAAAATCGGAAGACGTGCTACCAGAAAGTCATCGATTTGGCGTGGAATGACCCTAACTTTACAGTCACTGTGGCCTCATATGGGGTCACGTGGCAATGAATATATTAATTAAAAATGAAAAATATATCAAAGGAACAATTTGCGGAAATTTTAATAGCAGGAAGTATGGAAAAAACGACACTTACCTTGATAGCACTTTTGCAGCCAT
>NW_015377422.1:0-434 GCF_001272555.1 Dufourea novaeangliae | reverse complement strand
TCCGATTCCTTCCAAAGGACCCAATCTTCAGCCCCCAGCGTAGGGTGTTCCAACCTGATCGTCTCTATCATATCACCGAACAACATGGTGTTATGACTACACCATATTGTTACGGTGTTTCTTCTACTTAGGTCCTCCGCCGGACATCTAATCACCTTAGAACCCCTCCATCTTATCCCCCTCTCAACTTCCTCCTCCATCAGCTTCATTGTCTTCTCGCACTTTGTGGTAAAGAGGACTCCTCCTCCTTTCACCCCCCAACGTAGGAGGGAGAACTTCCTTTTTATCTTCAGTGATTTCCTGAGAAGTGTATCAAAAATAAAGCTCCCCGCATCCCTTGTCATCGCCCTATCCTCCATTTTGAGGGCTAGAGTCCTCCTCTGCGCTATATCTCTTCTCCTTCCGTCCTCCTCCTTCCTACTCCGGTCTTCCTC
>NW_015377421.1:0-435 GCF_001272555.1 Dufourea novaeangliae | reverse complement strand
GAATATTTTCAGTTTATATTATATTTATGTAATATCCCAAATAGTACAAAAACGTCCTATGGACGTTCGTTCCAGAAAAAATCCACTTGTTTAAAACATATAGTTTAATACAATTACAATTAAATAAAAAAAATTGTTCTTTTAACTTTAATAGTTTTCGAGATATTCAACCAAATATATTTTATACCCCCAACTTTGAGGGGTGTTTTCACCACTTCAACGTGGTTGAAGCCAACTAAAAAGAATACGTTTAAACTATTTTTATCAAAACTACGTTCTAACAAAAATGCATCGAAGTCAATGATTGTCATTTCGACATGTTCCTTTGTAAGTAGAATTATAACACTTTACCGACCGGCCATTCTATCAATCATTTCTATCAATATGAAAGTATTTGTCGTTAACTTTTGTCAATCAATGACAACTTGAATTCTG
>NW_015377420.1:0-431 GCF_001272555.1 Dufourea novaeangliae | reverse complement strand
ATGTAGTGATGTAATTTCGTTTGTTACTGCCGAAAAATTGAACTCATCTTCACTAGAAGTAATTTCTTCGTCGTATTCCATACTTATTGGGCTCAGTAACTTTGAAAGAAATAATGCGATCGACAAGAAGGTTGAGTTCGAACTGATGTCGAAGCCAGAGTTCCAACCGCGGTCGCTAGTATTTTTGAGATAAGACATTTTATCGCATAAGCGGTGCTAAGACGTCCTTTATTTCAGATAACACACCCTTATAGCTATTTAGACACCGCGTAATATGATCTACAAAAGGCCAAGTAGACCTTTCAAGCGATATTCCTTAGGTCAAACACAAATAAACACATCGATTCGAATGGTGCCTCTCAGGCACCGCTCGAGTTATCGCATCACATGCAGTGGTGCCTGAGAGGCACCGCTCGAGCGCAAAGGGTTAA
>NW_015377419.1:0-434 GCF_001272555.1 Dufourea novaeangliae | reverse complement strand
GGATAGAAAGAGTACAAGTGGCATGTGTTGTTTTCTTGGTAGCTCTCTAATTTCATGGGCTAGTAAGAAACAAAACTCTATTGCTCTATCCACCGCCGAAGCCGAATATATAGCCGCCGGAAGTTGTTGTGCTCAATTGCTTTGGATGAAGCAACAACTTTTAGATTATGGCATTACTTGTGAATCCATGCCCCTTAAATGTGATAACACAAGTGCCATTGAAATGACCAAGAACCCGGTCCAACATTCTAGGACCAAGCATATTGACTTGAGATACCATTTTATCCGAGAACATGTATCTCAAAAGACCATTTCAATTGAATATGTCCCAACGGAAATCCAATTAGCGGATATATTTACAAAACCGTTGGCGGAAGAAAGATTCAATATGCTTAAAAGGGAAATTGGGATGTTGGAAATTTGATTTTATTTTC
>NW_015377418.1:0-428 GCF_001272555.1 Dufourea novaeangliae | reverse complement strand
GTAGCTTTCACGTGTCGCTGATTTGACGATTTTCGCTCGCTCTTCGCGTTGCGAAGTAATATAATAAAAATGTGCAAGGAAAAGAGGTAATATTCCTAACCGGATATAACACTTCCATTTCATGCATATTAAATGTTATTTACAGAATGCTGTACCTACAATTAACTCATCTCCGGAGAGTAAAACTACAGGTAATAGAAATATTCCACAACCACATACCCCTGAAAACGCGTCTCAAAAGATAAGGGGACGCCCATCAAAAGAATTCGAAGAAGAAAGCGATCGGACAAAGAGACGATAGGCAACGAACCTGACCGGTTCTCATAGCAGAACTCAACTGGCATTACTGATGGGCACCATCAACCAAGTCGATAGTAACCAACGACTACTTTTAGTCGACTAATTTTTTTAATCGTCGACTACTTTAG
>NW_015377417.1:0-432 GCF_001272555.1 Dufourea novaeangliae | reverse complement strand
GGAGACCTAAGATTATGTGTTGATTACAGAAAACTTAACAAAACAATGGTCAAAGATAATTATCCTTTACCATTGATTGATGATCTGTTGGATAGATTAGTAAATAAAACGATATTCTCGAAGTTAGATCTTAAACATGGATACTTTCATGTTTTTGTTAATAAGGAATCAATGAAATATACATCTTTTATGACGCCTTTAGGACAGTTTGAATTTTTAAGGATGCCAATGGGGCTGAAAAATGCACCGGCGGTCTTTCAGAGATTTATTAATAGAATTTTCGAGGATATGATAAGGCAGGATAAAGTTATTATATATATGGATGACATTATGATAGCTAGCAAAGGAATTAAGGAACATATGGAAGTACTTAGGGAAGTTTTTGACAGGTTGACGAGGAACAAATTAGAGCTGAGAATGGATAAATGTGAG
>NW_015377416.1:0-429 GCF_001272555.1 Dufourea novaeangliae | reverse complement strand
TTTTTGTAATCATGGCGTTTCACTCATAGCGTCGACGATATTTTCATCTTTCACTTTTATCTTCATCCGAAAACTTCGAGTAAATCTATCTACGTCTGTTTACATTGTATACCGACTGTCGGTCGCTGCCCTTCGACGTTCGACGCTCGACGCCGTCAGCGCGTTTTTTCGAGCTGCCTGGCTGGCCAAATTTATTTATAGATTTACTTGAAGTTTCCGGATAACGACAAAAGTAAAACATGAAAATATCGTCGACGCTATATTAGTGAAACGCCATTATTACAAAAAGTAACTTTTACTCATCGGATAATTCTCGTAGAATAAATTTATTTAATCGATGCTCGTCGATAAAGTTACTTTTTTGTTCAAGCTTTGAGTAACGATAAACATTTTTTTATCTTTTTTTCTTTATTCACGATTTGTATTCAG
>NW_015377415.1:0-431 GCF_001272555.1 Dufourea novaeangliae | reverse complement strand
AAGAAAAAACAGACGTTTCAATTACACTTTCGCATCGGGAGGACATATAATTCACCGGCTATTTGAAACACACATACTTATAATTATTTCATAATGTCCCTTCCTTTCGAAGCTTTAGTTGACCGCACGTTTGAACACGATGAATTAACCATGCGATCGCGTGTTGTCTGTCTCGCTGTTGTACTTTTTAACAGGGAATCATATATCATCCAAAGAACGCTTAAACAATGATTTCGACGAATCTTCCGTCTATTTTTCTATTCCTGGTTGAACGGTGCAATCACTGCAATGTATTTTCCATTATTTATGTAGAGGACGCGCAATGCGCAAGAAATGGAAGCGTTCGTGAGCTTTCTTTTTCGCGACATTTTCCAAGGTAGTTCCTAGTCGATCGTTGAAAGTTATCGAAGCACTATCTGATGTGACCAGTG
>NW_015377414.1:0-427 GCF_001272555.1 Dufourea novaeangliae | reverse complement strand
TGAATAACATCGTAATTTTTTATTCTATTGTAGGATTTTCATATATAATACTGTAAGCTGTAAGGTGTGAATAATGTGTAACAGTGTATGTGTGTGTGTACCTTCTCGACATTTCAATAAAACAATATTGATTTAAAACAGCTTTAACACTAATCGGTAATATTGACTTTTTAAAACATCTACTATTTTCATAACGGACGTGATGGAACGAAGAGTGAATGTGTGTGTGCGTGCACGAGGCCACGATGTAGTAAATTAGCCACGCACCCGTGAGGAGTTTCCCGTTGACAACGACGAAAAGACCTCCCGGCCGAGAAGGGTCATTCTTCGGTTCGAGACGATTTAGAAAATATGTTTGAGATACATCACCATATTTCCTCTGTAATTCTATTCTTCTTCCATACAATCTCTTATAATCAAAGACATC
>NW_015377413.1:0-429 GCF_001272555.1 Dufourea novaeangliae | reverse complement strand
TTTATCGTTTGTTTGTAGGCTATCTTTGTTACTATTGTCATTTTTTATTCTGTTTTTCTTAGCCTCCCTATAGGCTGTTCTATATTTTGTACACCTGGTACTCCCAGTAGTATGTCCCTCGGTCTCACAGAGAGCACACCTGGCTGGTTCGGCGCAATGTTCAGCACTATGTCCGTCCTTAGTGCATTTTCGGCAGGCTTTGCTGAGGTCTCTCCCGCTGCAGTTCTTGGCCAGGTGGTTAAATCCCCAGCATCTGTAGCACCGGATAATCTCCTCTCTCAGGATTATCCTGCACTCGCTCCAGCCGATTCTAATTTTACCTGCTTTTTCCATTTCTTTAGCCATGGTATCCGTTGTGACAATGGTCACATTTTGTCTATCCCCATAGGCCGGTCTTAGTGCTTTCACTTCTAGCATCTCGTTTGACCC
>NW_015377412.1:0-429 GCF_001272555.1 Dufourea novaeangliae | reverse complement strand
AAAAAAAAAAAAAAAAAAAATAAATAACGATCTTATAGCCACGCACAATAAATTCCCCACAACTGAATTTCCACCAGAATTTCCAGTCCGTGCTTCAACTATTTCCAGCATCGAATGCTCGGAAAATCGTGTCCCGGTCGGAAAACAGAAACGTTTCACATTACTCAGTAAATCTCCGTAATAACGCAAGCTTTCGATTCCGTAGTGCGCATTCCACCGACCGCAATTTCTTCCGTTTCGTGGTGATGCTTTGATAATTTCGCGTCGGTTGCACACGCGAGTCAGCCGACAGTCGTTTCATTGTCTTCCAAACCCGATCGTTCATCCGTACGGTTTTGCTCGACCGGGCTCCAGTTGAAAGTAGCGATTCCGGGTATTTACATTCATAATATTGCTCACACGTGTGTGGTGTGTGTGTTCTTCTGTCTG
>NW_015377411.1:0-429 GCF_001272555.1 Dufourea novaeangliae | reverse complement strand
ATTTATGGCATTAATCTATCGTAGAAAAAGTGTACGGATGATTTCACTCGGTGGAGAGAAGCTTCTACTGTTTTAATATATGGAATGGCTCACCTCTTCATATTAACCTTGATATTATCTGGTCGCTGCATCTGAAAAGGCGACAGACACTAATTGATGTAATCGATTATACGTTTGTGAATACAAGTTATCTTTAAACTGTCGATTTTATGCACTTGTAATGTTTGTAAATGTGTAAAACACCACGAGGTAAAAGGTTTAAATAAGATTAATAAAATTTTTACATTATCTTCAACTTGGTGAAGCAGTGAACTAAGTTTGTTTCTAATTAGGTATCGTAAAATTATCTATAAGAATAGGTATTTGTATACATTTCCAGTCCAGTTATCATTAAAGCTTACTTATGGCATGATAAATTAAAGCCTATAG
>NW_015377410.1:0-428 GCF_001272555.1 Dufourea novaeangliae | reverse complement strand
CTTCCGGTCTGGAATTTCCGGCTTAACTTAAGAGCTAATAGCACGGCCAAGAGAGCTACACTTTTCCCTACCAGCGTGCCCAATGATCTATCCTTGGCCCTTTCCCCTTCGATTTCTTAACGGTGAATCGTTCCTCCACAGCGATTAATTCCCACCTTTCGATTCTGCCCACCCACAACGCCGCCGCGTGAAAAGAAAAGACCTCGCGCGAGCATTAGAATGCACTTTGTGCATCGGAATTTCACCTTGACGAAGAAAGGCTACCTCGATTTTCGATTATCTTTGCTGCTTCGTCGACATACTTATGTTAAAATGTGTGTAAAAAGAGAATTGATTGAAACCGATAACAAAATTTAGCATTTCAGTTGGTTATTAATAACCGCCAAAGTCTGAGAAAACTGAGGCAATCCTAACCAAAAACAAGGGAT
>NW_015377409.1:0-426 GCF_001272555.1 Dufourea novaeangliae | reverse complement strand
TTGTTAATAGAGGCTGTTGGTCTTGTTTTAAATTACAGTTCGACATTAACACGTTCTATGCCACATGTACCACCGATGGTACACGTTAAACTTTCCATTTAGACCGCGTGTACCACCAGTGGTACATACATATGTTAAAGAAAGTTCGTACTGTCGATCGTTAAGAAATGTTCCACATATTGTCACTAAAATGATAAAGTAGGCGTCCACCGTATTGAACAAATGAATAAAAATTATTACATGAAGTAAAAAATTTCAGCATTAACAAATACTCAATGTCGAAAGTTAAAATTTCGTGTTTGAAGTTTAATAACTATTTAACAAAATTTATAATTAATGATTTTTTAACAATTATTTAAAAATAATGATATGACTAATAAGAGAAACATTTTCATTATTATTAGAGAACTCAAAGATGAATAATTG
>NW_015377408.1:0-423 GCF_001272555.1 Dufourea novaeangliae | reverse complement strand
CATTTCACCCTAAGGTGCCTTCCCTGGAGGGCGTGCAGCACAGTGCCCTGCATTGTATTAGGGCGAGTCGACTTTCCCAAGGCGATCACTGACGCCTAGAAACTATTACCGTCTAATCTAGGAGGTCCACTCAAGCCTCTCTGGAAATGCTTATAACCTGACATCGTCCCTTAACCATGGCAAACAAATATGCTATTTCTAATACACTCTCGTTTGCTATAACAAAAGTGTTATGTAGAATTGACAAATAGAATAAAAGCACAAACCCCCTCAGCCGAATACAGAAGTGCCTTTCATCATCTCAAGAATGAGTACGTTGAGTCAACCCCAATATACAGGGTGTTTCGTTTAATTGGAAATGGTGGAATATGTCACGAAGGATTAAAGTTATCAAAAAAATGTTCATACAAAAGTTGTTTGGTA
>NW_015377407.1:0-425 GCF_001272555.1 Dufourea novaeangliae | reverse complement strand
TCCATTATTTACAATGCTCTTTTAAATCAGGCAATTGGTTTCTTCGAATGATTTTCGAATTAAGTTCGAAAATGTTAGAAACGTTAGTGATGCTATAATTATGCTCCGAAGTTTATATTTAGTTATAATGTAATGATCATTTTTAATTTTTGAAAATAAAACTACCCTATATTTTTGGTAGAAATCAAAGCTTCATGTTTAAATATACATATAACATCATGAATTTTAAATGACTTGTAATATTTGAGTATTAAACGATTTTTTTTAATATAAAATATAAATGAAGAGACCATTATTTGGTATAATGTTACAAACAATAAATGATATGCTTCCAATAGATAAAAATAAAAGTGTAACGAAGAAAATTTTGTTCTGAAAAGTTTAATTATTGATTTGTAGTCGTTTCAAAACTGATCAATTCTAAA
>NW_015377406.1:0-427 GCF_001272555.1 Dufourea novaeangliae | reverse complement strand
TATAATAATAGAAAAGAATGGGCTCAATCTAAAAAAATTGAGGATAAAAGAATCCTGGGTTCGGAGAAGAACAACCAGTATCACAATTCTTCAATGAAAGAACGATCAAAGTCCAACGAGTTGCGATGTTTTTCTATTTCTTACGTGTTTTATCAAACTTTAATTGTTGATAATAAAAAATTCTTAATGTTTTCTTATTTTGCATTACTAACCCTATAATCATTGCAAGTATGACCTTTACTTCCATCAGAAAAAAAGAATTTCTTTCCTAAGGAAAATTTATTAAAATCCATAATACCTCTTATTAAAATAACATTAACTCAAAGGCCGCACATTAAAAGCAAGCGTTATTCTGATAAAGTTTATATGCTGAATCAGAAACCCATTATACAAAAGAAGAATATTATATTTTGAATCGTGTATATGG
>NW_015377405.1:0-424 GCF_001272555.1 Dufourea novaeangliae | reverse complement strand
ATTTACGAGGCATGATTATAAGAAATTCTCTAAAAAGTTGATTTTTTGACATTCACATTTCACGTTCAAAAAATTATTATTCCTTAACTCTGCTGTTTACGTACAACAATACCAAATTCATTGAAATTTATATCACAAACATCATATTATATGTATACGTTTGACATTCAATTCTGTATATGCAAGTGAAATTTTACGTAATAAGGGTTAAAACTAAAGTATCAGTGATGGTATAAATGAAGATTAAAGTTAATATTTCTACCACAAGATACGGCATAACACTGAATTTTTCCTCTAATTACATATGTGTAAATACGTGCTTTAATAATTAATTATGGTAGTCCTTCAACCAGGTGTTCAGTTGTCTGTGATGTCATTTCTTTTCACATCTAGAAGAATTCCTTTTATACATTATATGACATAA
>NW_015377404.1:0-423 GCF_001272555.1 Dufourea novaeangliae | reverse complement strand
ATGTGGCATGTTACTTAGTAACGTTAAATTGAATAAGGAGCAACTTATTAAAAATTAGTAAAACGAAAGAATTTTATAATATGTATGTACAGTTTACATACACGGTTATTTAGACTCACTATTTACTGTGAATAATGCTTAGATCGTTTTTTCACTGATATTTTACGGTATCGTTCGTATTAATAAAAAAAAAAAAAGCTTCCTTTTCCGCGTTCTCCGAGTCTCTCCTTTCTTTCTCTCGTCCTCCCCCAGTAAACCCCAACCCCCTTGCGCCACCATTTCCGTATCGAGTCGCGATACCGGAGAAATCGGCAATGCATGTGCGTCTCGCCTCTCGTACACAGGATGATTTATTATTTTTATCTCGCCTCGGTTCCTCGCCTGGGCCACCACGAAGGAGGTGTCCGGGGGGGGGGGGGAGCA
>NW_015377403.1:0-420 GCF_001272555.1 Dufourea novaeangliae | reverse complement strand
AATATTCTAAATAGGTACTTTCTGTAACAATATTAATTGCACTACCCGTATCTACTAACGCTTTAATAAAATAATCACGCTCTAATGCTTCGGTCACCAGCACACAGCATCCATGGGTCGTTTTCGTCAGCGGGGTCCTAGTCGATAGTCCTCTAGTCTGCTCAGCAGTGCCGGACGATTCTCCTGATGATGGTCCGTTGGGCAGGTCGCCAAGACCGGTTGTTTCGCTGCTGGACGGCTTCTTCTGACTTCCAGCTGCAGCCCTGGGACAATTTTGAAAGGTGTGACCTAACATTCCGCACGTAAAGCAGGAGCCCTTTTCTCGCCTTGGCTTAGGGCAAGACGACGACCAATGTCCTTCCTGGTTACAATTAAAGCATTTCGTTGCTTTTGCACGGGTGTTCTCCGCGGTACTGGAAA
>NW_015377402.1:0-409 GCF_001272555.1 Dufourea novaeangliae | reverse complement strand
TTTCTGGATTAAATTCTGAAAAAAAATTTAGCCGAATCGGTTTACTATGGTCTGTTTCACTAAAGAAAGGCCGTTGGAGGTCTCCCAAACTCTTCACAGTCTTGCCGCGATCGCGATACGTCTACGGCGCTTGTGTCTGTCTCAATCTTCGCGTCTTGACCAATGACATTCGATCGTCGTCACACGTTCTCGCCTACGGTCCCTACCAATCCCTATCGCACACATTACAAACCTCCTCGAGAAGGACCTATCTACAATCGTAGTGGGGACTGCGTTCAGCACGCGCCCGTCAATCATCCGTTGTCTGGAAATGGCCGAGAATCTTGACGAGACGCTGAACGTTTTGACACGTCAAAAGTTAAAATACATGAATAAGAAAAAGTTTATTTCTTTTGAAAGAATGTATTGT
>NW_015377401.1:0-421 GCF_001272555.1 Dufourea novaeangliae | reverse complement strand
CATACTTCGATAGAAAGCTTACTACATAAAACTAGTAGCGTAAGACTTAAGAAACTGACAGTCTTAGAACATGCGAAATTTAAGTGTTGAGAACATCTGTAGGACTTCCGACACGTACGTTTCCAAAACATCCGCAATTAAAGTCCTAAGGACATTCGTAAGACTTAAGAAACGGGCATTCTTAGAACATCCGAAATTTAAGTCTTACGAACATCTTAGGGATGTCCAAAGTGGACGTATGACATTCGGATATACATATGTAAACTGGACATGAAACAGACGTCCGTTGGATGTACGATGCTATTTGAGTGTGAATAAAAATTGACACTGATTCCAGTAATTAAAGAAACGTACCTTAGCACATATGTACACATCCCATATAAAATTTTTCAAAAACATCTTGTATATAATTTATTTAAAT
>NW_015377400.1:0-420 GCF_001272555.1 Dufourea novaeangliae | reverse complement strand
TTTATTGCTTCAAATAAAGTTGAAATTGAAGTTCCGAAAAGAATTTAAAATACAAAGGGAGTAAATGCTACAAACATCGCATAAAATATTTGTGATTTTTAAAGAAACTGTTATGGCAGTCATAATACACTCTGTGGTAAACTGTAAATTTATTAATATAACTTTATTATACATATAAATCCACGAGATAATAATACTCAAAAAATATGTTTATTGTAATAAAAATTTCTATTAAAAATACACGTTGTAAGAAAATCTATATATTTCATTAAATTATTATTGAATTGTAATTAAATTTATAATCAGTCTATTCTTATAAGACGAAACCCATCAAAACTTTTGCACTGATCCAATACGTCAATCAATTTTCATATCGCCAATTTTAAAGTCTCCACATTTTTTAAAATTTGTCCATAAAGA
>NW_015377399.1:0-406 GCF_001272555.1 Dufourea novaeangliae | reverse complement strand
TTTTAAATGGAACTCTGTATTTTTTTATTCGTATTATGATAGTGTTTGTTGAGACGAATACAACGAACTGCCACATGATATCATTCTGAGGTGTAAAATATCATTGATTAAATACAAAGTAGTCAGATCAACACGGATCGTGTGTCGTCGGTCAGCTAAACTCTACGTGAATGTGCCATCTACTCGTACCAGACCGATTGTTCCGTTTTTAATAAAGTATTCCTGGTATGGAAACAACACCAATATTGTAGCAATTATTAAATTTCACTTACCACTATCTAACTTGTAGTATCAAGAATTAATTATTAATTTTTTACGTCATTTATCCTTCAACATGCCCACAATCGTTACAAATACACGTTTCTATTCTGTTTAAAAATTCTCTTTCGACACTTTTCAACATCTT
>NW_015377398.1:0-419 GCF_001272555.1 Dufourea novaeangliae | reverse complement strand
GTTGTGGAGAGGCGCGTGGGGCGCCTCTTCGCGGCCCTCGAGGCGCGCATTGTGGCGTGCCTTGACGGCCTGGGGGCCGACACCGGCTGGGAGAGCCGGCGACGGGCCGACACCGCCGCGCCGCTTCGTCGACCGCCCCGCCCGCTCGCTCGCGTTCGCGGCCGGCCGTTGCATATGGCGGCGTTCGCGTCGCGGGTGCGGGCTGCGGGACGGCCGAGGGCGGCGACAAGAAGAAGAGGCGGAGGAGGAGGAAGAAGCCTCCGGCGCCAGCTGTGGCGGGGCCGCCTCCGCCTCCGCCTGCGCGGCCGAGGACGGGGGCGCCCGGTGACGCGCCGATTAGCCCGGACCATCCGGAAGAGTGGTCCGAGGTGGTCGGTCGCCGGGAGCGGCGGAAGAGGGCCGCGGCTGCTGCTGCGCCG
>NW_015377397.1:0-418 GCF_001272555.1 Dufourea novaeangliae | reverse complement strand
TGATCGTATAACTTCTCCCTTCCCTTCCCTTGTTCTCGGTCGACTGTGTCGAATCCTTTTCCGGAAAGTCCGCGCCCGATGATGTAACTAGCCGCGGGAGGCACATTAAACTCGCGTGAAACTTCGACGGATATTTATCGCGCGTGGTAATGTTTCCGTTGTTGAGGATCTGGATGGATGCGTCGTTGCATTGACGTAGGATAGTTTTACATTTCAACGCTGTTCTTCCATTGTCGACGAGGGGACTGATTGAGAGGAAAATGTGGTAAGTTTCAGGGGAAATTATTGTCAGGAATAATGGAGGAACGAAGTCTTTGGGCAATTATTGAAACAATTAATTTGTGCTTGAATCTGTTTTCATTACATCATATTGTAGTTAAAGAGTTGTAATTCTTGCATCATATGTTTGGAGTACGAA
>NW_015377396.1:0-419 GCF_001272555.1 Dufourea novaeangliae | reverse complement strand
AGAGGCAGTCATTATATAGAGAGCACAATATGTTGGCACTACTCTCGCATACGCGATCATATTTAATAGGCAATCTAAATATCTCCGCTGCTCTCTCTCTCTGTCGTGTATTGTCTTTTTGGGTTTGCGGTAATATAAGACAGAGAACGAGAGGCACTCATTAGCACAATATGTTGGCACTACTCTCGCATACGCGATCATTTTGGGTTGCCAAAAAATCAAAGAGCACAATATGTTGGCACTACTCTCGCATACGCGATCATATTTCTCCCTATAATATGGGAGAGAAAATGAGAGGCAATCTAAATATCTGTTCTGCTTCCTCTGTCGTGCATTGTCGATTTGGGTTTGCGGTAAAATAAGACAGAATGAGAGGCAGTCATTATATAGAGAGCACAATATGTTGGCACTACTCTCGC
>NW_015377395.1:0-417 GCF_001272555.1 Dufourea novaeangliae | reverse complement strand
ACGTACTGAGTTTTACCATTCAACGGTCGTGGATTTTTGGCATTATTGACTGCAACCAGTGATCTGCTTAGTTAGCAGCTATAGAAAACTGTGTTTCCAATAGTTTTGGAATTTCGTTGTGGTCTCTGTGCATCAATCGAGTACCACAATTCTTCCCTACATTTTGAGATTTTGGGATTGTTGCGGCTTGTCAGCAGCAGTCAGTTCAAGAGAAACGAGGAACCTGCCGAGCGGACTCTACAACCTACCCGGATAGGACGATTATACCGGTGGCAGAACGGCTTCTCAACGTCGGGGATATCAACGACAATATACTTCATCTTTTAATTCATCACGAGACGACATCGATTGACATACGATATTTACCATATGTAAATTATACTTCGGTGAGTGTAACGAATCACTTTCCTTGTTTTT
>NW_015377394.1:0-416 GCF_001272555.1 Dufourea novaeangliae | reverse complement strand
CCCCCCCCCCCCGGTGTCCTCGTCGTCCGAGATCTCGATTAAAACGGTCTCCTCGCTGCCGTTGTGGTCCGCCTTCTCTCTCTCCTACCCCTGCGTTTCCTCCTCCTCCTGGCTCCCCATTCCGGCTCTTCCCAGCTCTGTACCATCGTCCCCTCCCTGGGACCACTCGCTCCAAGTTGTCGACGTTATTGCCCCGCCTAATTCCTCCTCCATCCTCAAGGCCCTTCTCCTCTGAGTTTCCCGGAGGCTTTCCTCCCGGCTCATTCGGGATTTTACGCCTGCCCTGTGCTTTTTTGCCTTGTTTATGCGTTTCTGGCGCATTCTTAACGCCTGTCGCCGTTTTTCACTAATCTAATGTAGGGTCTTACTCGATCAGGGGTCGCAGGTGAATATTGTAAAAGAGTCGTTCGCAAGGC
>NW_015377393.1:0-415 GCF_001272555.1 Dufourea novaeangliae | reverse complement strand
CCCCGATAACTGGAACTTTGATAAATGAAATCTGGATAATCCAACGTGGATAGTTGCAAACTCGAGGGATGCAATTTCGAGAGATGCAACCTCGATGTTCAAAATTTCGATAACTTAAAACCCGATAACTAAAACCTCGATAATTGCAGCATGGATAGTTCCAACCTCGAGAAATGCAATCTGTATAGCTGAAACCTGAATAACTGAAACTACGATAATTAAAACCTCGATAATTGTAACCTAGACAACATGCAGAAAAAAGGCGTGGTATATAATCGAATGTATTTCGATAGAATATCGCAGAGAAAAGTATACTTTAATTCGTCCGAAACATTAGCCATTACCAAGATGCAATAATAGATTCTACAAATGAGCCCTTTATCATACATACGCCTCTAGTAACCGAAAGTGTATT
>NW_015377392.1:0-415 GCF_001272555.1 Dufourea novaeangliae | reverse complement strand
TGTTGTAGTCTTGCCATCGTCATAAACATTATGTTCCTCTCGCAGACGGTCCATTCATTTAACTATTTTCATATAAACGGTTTACAATATTCTCTAAAATGCCAGTAATCAGTCTCGGAAAAATAATTTGAAATTAACAATCGATGAAAAAAGATTAAAAGAATCATTTACAATATTAAATTTTTCTTGTTTGACTTTTCTAGTGATTCGTTAAAATTAAATGTACTATGTAAGGTAAACGTAACCTGAAGTTTGTCTTTTCTGTTACAAGCTGAGTAAGTGCTGATTGTACAGAATCTCTTCACCTTAATTTGCTGAGCATTTTTAAAGTATTTTATATTATCCTACGAATAACAATTTAAAAGAGAATAAAAATAAAGATAAATTGTTGTAATTATTAATGTAAAGGTGAGGA
>NW_015377391.1:0-413 GCF_001272555.1 Dufourea novaeangliae | reverse complement strand
GTTTATACATTAAGTATTATTATATAATAAGTTGACTAAAGACATAGATGATAATCTATAAGTTGCATATGCGAATGCACAAATAGATTTAAGCCGCAAGTAGATGTATGGTAATTTTTTTATGTTTATTGTTGTTGGCGGACGTCTTGTGTGGATACAAATGATGAACACGGGAATATCTATGTAAAATAGTGTATTCGATATAATTAACAAAATGCAAATAACAAATGAACCGATCAAACTGTATAACTATGGTAACTATAATGGATATAACTTTATGATGAACTTGAATTCACTTTTTGCAGTCAACGAACGGTATGCCACGGTGATAGAATTTTATTATATAACGCTTCCAGAACTTTCTTCTTTCTTCTCCATTGCCTCGGTGAACACGCTCTGGTGGGGGGGGGGGG
>NW_015377390.1:0-412 GCF_001272555.1 Dufourea novaeangliae | reverse complement strand
AATTTACCGCTATAGAATTGCGTGAGAGAGTGTACGATGCTGCGTCACATTGTACATGGAAATACAATTTTCGAACGTTAATGCGTTTTGTTTAAGGATCGTTTCTGAACAGAGGATGTTACGAGATGATTGTGAATGATTGGATAGATAAAATCAGATCGGTGGGTATAACTTTGTTGTGAGATTGGCTCGAGTATTTTATGATTGAACAAAGTGACAACTAGACTACCGATAGTGTAAGTCCTAGATTTTACTTCAAAGTTAGAAAAAATTGATCAGCAAGGAATGACAGAATTACAGATAATGTGCATATATAAATAAAAATTGCATAAAAATTTGTACATTTAGTTATTAATTCAAAATTATGCGAATGAACGTGTGAACTGTGAATGTCACTGTATACTGTCTCATG
>NW_015377389.1:0-411 GCF_001272555.1 Dufourea novaeangliae | reverse complement strand
AACGATTGAGCTTTTATTTGAAATGTTTGAAACTTTTGAATTATCCGAAACGTTTGAATTGTTCGAAACGATTGCGCTGTCATTTGAATTGTTCGTACAGTTCGGAACATTCGCAAATTTTAAAACTTTTGAATTATTCGATACGTTTGAACTGTTTGAAACGTTTTAAACGTTTGAAATATACGAAACATTTGAACTGTTTTGAACGTTTGAAATGTTTGAAACGACCGAACACTGTTCGAACATCTTGTGTTTGATAATGTCCAAACATGTTTGGATCATTTGTTGGTGAACCCATCACTAATCATGACTTATGTATAATGAATTCTCTCGTGGAATTGAGAGTCATGTTGTTAGAGTGTCTTCGAAGAAGCAACTCCACATTCAACCCTCGAAAACCTACGGTTGGGT
>NW_015377388.1:0-414 GCF_001272555.1 Dufourea novaeangliae | reverse complement strand
TTGGAACAGCAACCTATTTGTTTTAGTGCCTCAATGGCTCCACTGAACTAGACTATATAGACAGTAGCTAATGCTCTAGGAAATCCATATATTACATAATCAACCTTGGGACTCATAGACTAATGGTACTAGACTGGAGCTAACGGGCTGGATTGTAACGGCATGTAGTAGCCGAGCGCTCCACGAGCTTGAAGTTAGTTTCATACGCATCTACTACGTTTGTATTTGACTATACTCTACTCGTCCACTGACGATATGTAGTGTACGCTCAACAAGGTTGTCATTGTGTGTTCGACTGAGGTCGGATGGTTGTATGATTACGTAAGAACTCTATTCATCCATCCTACCATTACCTTTTTGGATCGTACGGGGTGGGATGTAAAGCTTTAAATAGCACGATTGTGGGAGTACTGA
>NW_015377387.1:0-407 GCF_001272555.1 Dufourea novaeangliae | reverse complement strand
TGTAAAATACCCACGGGAGGCATGGAGAGGGTAAGCGCTCGCGCGGTTATCCCACGTTTCTGGCATCACTGCATTGAACCTTTCGCTTTATTCACAAAGACACGCAGTAAACCCTCGCGCGTCCGCAAGACTGCTCTTCACCAATTCTCGTCCAGAACTGCCCTTACATTTTACCTTCTCACGCTGACGCCTTCTCAAGCATCATTCTTTCCTCTTCCTCACCAGCTCGCTTTCACTCTAAACTAAAGATACCACATCCACTCGATCCTCAAGCACAAGTTGTTGGGGCCATCACTAGCTTCACCTCAGTTTTAACGTAAACACGTGGCAGAGACGCGGCGCCAGTTCGTCGCCGCTACACATGTGTGTCATTGTTGGTTGCCAGCTACCGGCTACCGGCCACTAGC
>NW_015377386.1:0-407 GCF_001272555.1 Dufourea novaeangliae | reverse complement strand
GAAACTAAGAGTCTCCTCCCTCTCAGCGAGCGGAGCACCTTTTCAAGGTGGTAGAGGTGCTTCTCGATGTCGTCGCTGTGCTGGAAATAGCACGAGACGACGTGAAATGAGAAGCCCGTAGAACTTCTGCGCAGACGCAGTGAGCGGTGCTTAGCTGCGAGACGTGTAATATCTGGAGTCGAGGGTTACAGACGGCGACCGCAGCCCAGGGAAATTCCGAGCGTACGGCCGCCACCCTCGTTCCCAGTCCTAGACCCGCAACGGTATCTCGTCCCGAGCCTGGCTTCCTGCCGTATGGTTCCTGCAGTAGCAGGACGTCCAGTCGCTTTTCGGCTATGAGTTGGGATACCTCACTAGCTACTGCTCTCGAGTGCTGCATGTTGAGTTGCAGCACTCTGAGTCCCGTG
>NW_015377385.1:0-408 GCF_001272555.1 Dufourea novaeangliae | reverse complement strand
CCCTACACTCTGAGGCTCACGTCAGATGACTCTGCATAATACAGAAAGGCGCGAATTACAATATTACTCCTTCACATAACTCAATTGCGCTTTAATTCTAATTTAATTCTGCTTTAATTATAACTTAATATTGCTTTAATTGTAACTCAATTACGCTTCAATTCTAACTCGCTTGTTATTCAATTCTAATCTAAATCTGCTATAATTGCAATTCAATTGCGCTTTCATTATAAATTTAATCCTGTTTTGATTGCAAAACAATTACGCTCTAATCCCAATTCGATTCTACTTTAATTCTACGTCAATTATTTATGCATTAATTTCTATTGAAATCTCATGTAAATCTGATTATCTCTAATAATTAAAAAATCAACTCAACCGCTAGTGTAAAAGGGAGTATACAGAAAA
>NW_015377384.1:0-410 GCF_001272555.1 Dufourea novaeangliae | reverse complement strand
TACATGAAATCCACAAATGCAAGGAAGTAGATTTACATAGTAATGTAATTATGATAAAGGGATGCAAAAATATGTCGAAGTTGAAACAGATCACTTTGAGCATTTGTTAAAAAAAATCAACGTTAACTGAGATATTTAAGTTGCTTAGATAAGGATGGGATACCTTGTATACTACAGTAGAATTTTACAACACCTACACTAATTGAATAAGCTGTACGACCTTCCTATAAATGGACAATGTTGCCTTATTGCAAAAGTCAATCTTTGTCATTCAACATTCTACATGTAAACAATATTTGTATTCAGTTTTTTGCTTAACACATTCGCTACGATGCGTCACATACATACGTATGATGCTCCAATTTCTGAGTCAGTATACTATTCCACAAAAGCACAATATATTTTGCAAT
>NW_015377383.1:0-406 GCF_001272555.1 Dufourea novaeangliae | reverse complement strand
TGGGGCAAACGGCGGAAACGATAACAAGAAATTATTCAAACGCAGTCTTTGTCACCATAGATTTCAATCGTATCCTCGCATTTTAGTCAGTTTACGTTTCCAAAAAAATAAAACGAAGGATAGTACGATCGTATTTACGTGCGTCTTGAACACGTTTATCGCGAGCGTATACACCGCGAATTATCGGGAACGGGAGCAACGTAATTAACGTTTAGATCATTCCGAGTTTCACGGTAAATTACACGACGATGTTCGTTTAATCGAATTCGGGGGAATTACGTTGGGGAGTCGAGAGTACTCTCGTAAGGGGTGCGTGTACGCGGTAATGCACGGAAGAAAAAACGGAAGGAGGATGCAGAACCGATGGGAAGAAGGAAAGAAAGAACCCTCTTTGTGGGAGCTGGAT
>NW_015377382.1:0-406 GCF_001272555.1 Dufourea novaeangliae | reverse complement strand
ATAAGAAATAGTTGGACGACATTTAATCCTATCACTCCTTCTTAACTCGGAAGATATTTGTCCTTTACTTCGGTTATTTTGCGATGAAGACTCTTGTATATCTGTTTCAACTACAGATTTATTAGATCCATGACTTAATTCAGTATTTTTATTTGTCTCATTTACCTTCGATTCCGATATATCTGATTTATTACTATCAGATTTATGAGACTTTACTGATTTTGACTGCATGTCAGACGAATCAGTTTCAAGCTGTACCTCTACAGGCCTGGATACCAAGTCAGTTTTATCATGGGAGTTTTTAGAATTAACCCCTTCAAGCTCTATTATTTCAGGCCTGGATACTAAGAAATTAGTCTCATCTACTATAACGTCTCTAACTACAACAAATGTACTACTTTCCACG
>NW_015377381.1:0-379 GCF_001272555.1 Dufourea novaeangliae | reverse complement strand
GCGGTGGCTACGCGCTACGCTTGTACTACGAAGCTCCGAACAAATAGGTCAGCATGCATCGCAGGAAACTGCGTATAATAGCAAATGAAAAAGACATAACAAATAAAATCATACCCTTTATCATCTGTCCTTTGTTATTTAAAGAGATTAATGAATGAAACATAAATGTAGGCAAATTATATGTAACGTAAAAAGACGAATGTACATTTACATTTTTGTAAATTCCTTTTTACGATTATGTAAATTTCCTTTTCAAATAACGGGTGAACGAAAAGGTAATGTAACAGAGAATGAACGAGAAGTGATCGTAGTTCGGTATTGGCATGAAAATTCGTAGTTTAATAACGGGCAACAATGTTACTGATAATGAATAAGTTTC
>NW_015377380.1:0-406 GCF_001272555.1 Dufourea novaeangliae | reverse complement strand
ATTTTAGATATAGAGAAAAAGATGGATATATTTATTATTGAGAGAGAAGATTTTGAAGACTTTATCATAGGTCTGGACATGATAAAAGAATTTAAATTAATGCAAAACGAAAACTTGGAAATAAAACAAGTAAAGGATATTAAGTTGAGAGAAATAGATAATATAACTAATGAGCAAGTGCCAAAAACATATTCAGTGAATTTCAATAAGCACGTAAATGAAGATGAATTTGAGATAAAAACAGAACATTTAGATAGAGGAAAAAGGGTGGAAATAAAGAAAATAATAAAAAAATATAAAAAGATATTAGCAATAGATAAATATGACATCGGCACTGTAAAGGATTATGAGGCACGAATAGATTTACTAATTGATAAATACTGTAGCAAAAGGCCGTACAGATGTT
>NW_015377379.1:0-404 GCF_001272555.1 Dufourea novaeangliae | reverse complement strand
GTTTTTTACTTCTTATTACGTTTATTTACTTCTGCATTCTTCAAACTGAAGCTGATTTCTTCGTCTTCAAGGTCATGGTGCGTAGGTTGTTGAACTCATCTTGACGCCGACTACCACAACGCGTTATAAAAAATACACGTTAATATGCAAAAAAAATACGATGACCTTGAAAAAACCGTTAAAATGACCTTCACAGCATTTTTTTATCACCATCAGATGTGGATTAGAATAGGATGTCATTAGGATGTACATCCTATTTATAAATTTTTTCTTACTTTCAATGGTAGTGGAAATAATTTAGGTGCTCGAGTTAAAATTACCACCCTGTATATATATATAAAAAGATAGATTACACTCATATACAGTTGGGAGCTGCGGAGTTGCCGAGCTCCACAAACTGAACG
>NW_015377378.1:0-405 GCF_001272555.1 Dufourea novaeangliae | reverse complement strand
ATTTTTTTTTTTATAAAATAAATAATATTTGCGTATGGAAGTAAAGAGCCGCAGCTTCACATCCAAAGAGCCGCATGTGGCTCGCGACCCCTGGCCTAGACCAAATAATTATTATAGTTTTAAAATGTACAAAGTGGTCGAATTTAATTCAATTCACGACGATAGTGAAGGTGGAGGAGGCATCAGTGTTTTACGAGCAGAGTGGCTGACACCTCTCAAAAAATAATGTGTGTGGCCACCGTTTAAATTGATGTCCAAATTTAATAAAGCCTTACAAGGAGGAATAATACCGGACCAGAATTGGACATTGCATGGTGTTAAAAGAATATTTTATAAAACTGGTAAGGAAGTACTTACATAGTGTGTAAACCTATGTATATATATTTGTCGGTGTGGCTGCAGCGA
>NW_015377377.1:0-406 GCF_001272555.1 Dufourea novaeangliae | reverse complement strand
CTATCAGTGTCACTATTTTTATTATAATCAAAAACAAAAATTTTAACACATTTTCGCATTTTTGATAAGGGGTACCATCATTAAAATTTGCGAAAAATGCCAAAAAATTGGAATTTCTATTTCTGAATACAGGTCGATGGGGAATTTTGTTACGAATTCAACGAGGTATGGCATTTCACTCTTGGACAGTTATTTTTAATGCGTTTGAGAAAATACAGATCCTTTTTAACCGAAAATAAACAAAATAAAAATGGCAAAAAATCGGATATTTAAAAACGGGTTTTTCTCCATAACCTGGACAAAAAAGATATAAAAGCGTAAATGAGGACTGTTTTGTACTACCAATAAACATAGCTAAATATCCGTATCATTTTTTTTATTATTATGAAAAATAAAAATTTGAACA
>NW_015377376.1:0-405 GCF_001272555.1 Dufourea novaeangliae | reverse complement strand
GTCAAGACCGCCGAGGTGCAGTTGACGGGCCTCGACGAGTCGGTCACCGCGGAGGCCGTGTCGAAGGCGATAGCCGCGGCCGGTGGATGCACCACCGCCGAGGTACGGACCGGCGTCGTGCGGCGCAATCGGTCCGGCCTCGGCGGGGTGTGGGTGAGGGCCCCCCTGGCCGCGACAAGGAGGCTGGCGACCGCCGGACGGGTTCTGGTCGGCTGGTCGTCGGCCAGAGTGGAGGTGTTGGCGGCCCGGCCACTGCGGTGCTTCCGCTGTTTACAGGAGGGGCACGTCCGCCAAAAGTGTCCGGGTGATGCGGACAGGGTCGGACGGTGCTACTCCTGCGGAGGCACCGGACATGTGGCTCGGGATTGCGCCGAGGCCCCCAGGTGCCCGGTCTGCGCCGACTTA
>NW_015377375.1:0-400 GCF_001272555.1 Dufourea novaeangliae | reverse complement strand
CCGGGGCGGCGGCAGGCCGCCGACCACCGGCGCGTCTCGCCCTCCTCCTCTCGATCCGAGCGGAGTCGGTTATCTCCCGACCCCGCTCGTCGTCCTCCTTCCGCGAGACCACTGTCTCGCAGAAGGAAGACATTGCCTTCCACGACCCCTCGCTCCCCACCATGGCATCTACCACGGCAGGGAGCGAGAAGTCCCACCCGACCGCCAGTCGGAGCGCCCGCCTCTCCCGGGAAAAGGCCGGGCACTCCTCCAGCGCGTGCTGCGCGGAATCGAGTTCCGCGCCGCACTGGTGGAAGCCAGGCGTCTCTTCCGCCCCGACCTTCCACAGGTACTCCCTGAAACAACCGTGTCCGGAGAGCACCTGCGTCAGGCGGTACGTCAGCCGGCCGTGGCGGCGGTC
>NW_015377374.1:0-404 GCF_001272555.1 Dufourea novaeangliae | reverse complement strand
CCTTTTCTAAACTAGCCCCAGCTATCATTGCACGAGCCTTTTCAGTTATTGTCCTTATCATACGTTCCGATACACCATTTAATTGCGGGGTTCGTGGAACAGTTAAATGGTAACTAACACCTTTTTCAACACAATACTCTTTCATCACATTGGACAAATATTCTCTCCCATTGTCTATATACAAATTGACAATTTTTAAATTAAAACGAGCCTCACTTTTCGTAACATAATCTCGAAAAACTGAGAACACATCTGATTTATGTGTTATCAAATAGGTAACGCAATAATGACTGTATTCGTCAACAAAAGGTACAAAATAATTTTTGTTATTTATTGTCGAAGGAGTGATTGGACCACAAACATCAGAATGTACAATAAATAATGGTCTTTTAATATGGCTTTTA
>NW_015377373.1:0-401 GCF_001272555.1 Dufourea novaeangliae | reverse complement strand
CGTCAGTGGGGCTGACGGTAGACGACCCCTACCCCAGACGCCTGGGTTGCTCCTCGGCGGAGCTCCTTACCAAAAACCCAAGCGACTGGGAGAAACATCTCCACAGACCGCCTGTCCTATCAAATCTCCTACACTTCAATCTCTTCTTTAGTATTTCCCATGAGACAACGCCTCTTTCGGATGCAAGAAACTGTCTTGCTGAACCACGTAACATTAATAACTCTTACCATAAATAAACTTCTGTAAATCATTCCATCTGAGAAGTTCACTCATCTCTTCAAAGTCGTTTACCCATTTTCGAATTGGCACCTGATCGTCGCCAGAAGAGAACGACAAACTCTCTTCCACATCTTTTATTGTGAATTGACTCATCTGAACGTTTTTTCGAGTCGCCTCCTCGT
>NW_015377372.1:0-405 GCF_001272555.1 Dufourea novaeangliae | reverse complement strand
ATGTTCCCAGACAATACACGTTCAACCTGAATATAAGTGCATAATTATTAGTCTTATTAAGTTAAAACATGGAATAAATGTCTTTCTTTCACCTTAGTTCCATTACCAACATGGGGGGTGGAAATTTGACAATTTTCACCGATCTTTACGAAAATACCTCCACAAAAGAATTTTTATCTTCGCAATTATTAGATACGAATTTCATATTGTTTCATTTTAATCGTAAATGTTCCTCTTTTTAACTAATTTTTTGTTTTATACATAAAGTTGTTTTTACAATGCAGTATTAAACATATTTTTGTTTTGTAAATTTGCCCCTGGTTCAAGTCTGAAAAAATTTTAAAAATATATGTTTATATTCTGTGACCTTATGTCTTTAAAATCCCTTTTGTTTCAAATGGATTA
>NW_015377371.1:0-392 GCF_001272555.1 Dufourea novaeangliae | reverse complement strand
TTCCTGAAATATTGAATATGGACTTACTGTATGTTTTATGTGCATTGCACATTTTATTACCACGTCGATCTTACTCCAAGCGTTTGAGGTTCTTGTGTCCGCAAAAAAATAATATGCAATCAACATGGATCATAGAAAACATATAATGATATTACAATGAAACTAAGATGAAATTCGCCGCACCTGCCTTACGATGCATGAAGAAACTACATAAAATAAAATAAAGAAAATTGTTAAACATACATTCGGTGTAATATGAACCGTTTCTGACACGGAGATGGCATTGGACATTGAAAGTTCTTTTTACAAGTTAATACTAAGAGGGACATCTGAAAACACAATAGGCAAGGTCTTCGTCGATGGCAGTAACACGTTACAGGCAATCCGCGGGT
>NW_015377370.1:0-396 GCF_001272555.1 Dufourea novaeangliae | reverse complement strand
AACAATTATTGAATAAAAAAACACACAAAGGCACATGCACCAAGGTGACCCGGGGAGAACGTGCGTCGCGATACCGGTTCAGTCTGTCCCGTAATATCGAATTAATTTACCATTATTTCTACGAAATTGAATAAATATTAAACGAAAGTGATGATAATTAAGTAACCGACGGCACTGACAAATAGTACGTTACATTAGTACTATTATATCACTCCGGTGTTCACGAGAGGAATGACTGCGAATGACCGAATGACAACGAATGACATGGCGGCCGCGGACCGCGTTACTTCGGCGATCTTCGGTAGGTCGTGTGATTGGTCGTTGGGTAAGAGTGGGTTTCTTCCCCACTCCAGTATCTAGTTTTTTCGTAAATGGATTCTTCTAAACATTCTGCGT
>NW_015377369.1:0-390 GCF_001272555.1 Dufourea novaeangliae | reverse complement strand
CAGGCGACTAATATTAGTCGCTTCAAGCGACTCGCTCGAACTATCGAGCTATTGATCGCTATTGACCGAATCTTGATTATTTTCTCCCTGATGCAAACCAATTGCAATTTTTTCATATATTCTTTTATGCATTACCAAGAACTGTGCAAATTATTGCTTCTAACCTAATAGATTTACATAAAAAATGTAGAGCAGTTAATTTTTTAAGTGCCAATATTAAATAGCTTACAAAGAGTCGAATATTAGTAATTGTTTAAAAAAACTTGTTTCCCACTTATATTTTCGAAATTCTATCTATGAACTCATACATTTCTAAAAGGTAAATACACCAATGGTGCTGAAAAGTTGACGACATAATCCATACATAACCTATAAAGCAAAATTTCAGTC
>NW_015377368.1:0-400 GCF_001272555.1 Dufourea novaeangliae | reverse complement strand
TATCAATGTATTATACGGACACTTTGCAATACTCAAAATGTAAATCATATCCATATTAAAATTTTTTGCGTCTGTTGTCATAACAAATGGCCATTAAAGAATGAATCATAATATTTTTATTAATTACTCACACGTAAAGGCAGTTTTGATTTTCAAAGCTACTATTATTGTTCCAAATTGTATGAATCAGTACTGTTTTTTATCAGTTCCTGCGTTTGTACTAAATTCGCGATGTCGTGCAATCGACATTAATGCACGAGTAAAATGTAGTTAGTCTATCTATTTTATCTACTTGCACAAACACATCAATACACATTTGTTATTAATCAAGGAAGTTTTCATGTTCCAGTACAAGTTGTTCTGATGTTTATAATGTCATTGTTAAATTAGTTTACCGTGT
>NW_015377367.1:0-398 GCF_001272555.1 Dufourea novaeangliae | reverse complement strand
TTCACCAATGACTCGTTTTAGGTGAAATTTAGCAGATTTCACCGCACTTTCCCAAAGCCCTCCGAAATTTGGTGCTTGGGGAGGAATGAATTTACAATCTATTTGCTCCTTGTTCAAGAAAGAATTTACTTCACTATTATATGTACTCCCAGTAATAAAACTCTTTAATTCCTTTAATTGACGGTTTGCCCCCACAAAATTTGTAGCGTTATCTGAGAAGATGCGTTGACATTTACCTCTCCGTGCTATAAAGCGCCTAAAACAATTCAGGAATGCATCTGTACTTAAGTCTGTAGCTAGTTCTATGTGAATTGCCTTTGTTACAAAACATACGAAAATACAAATGTACGCCTTCGTAGAGATCTTAGTCCGAACACGTTCTTTGGTCATAAATGGGC
>NW_015377366.1:0-399 GCF_001272555.1 Dufourea novaeangliae | reverse complement strand
CCCCTCGCGCGCCCTGGGAGATGCCGGCCGCGGGCCGCACGCTCTCGATGGCGGACGTTGAGGGTGTCGTGGAGCGACATGTGGGGCGCCTCTTCGCGGCCATGGAGGCGCGCATAATGGCGCGCCTTGACGGTTGCGGGCCGGCAATGGCCGGGGCGGCCTGCAACTGGCCGACATCCCTGGCGCGACGGGGCTGCAGGACGGGGGGTGGCGGTGCCGGCGCCGTCGCGCCGACACGCTGCTCCACCTACCCGCACGTTGTCCCGGCCAGCCGTCGCGAATAGCGGCGGTTGTGCTGCGGATGCGGACAACGGAACGGTGAGGGGGAAAAGGAGGAAGAAGAAGAAGAAGTAGAAACCGCCAGCGCCGGCCGTGGCGGGGCCGCCTGCGCAATCGCAG
>NW_015377365.1:0-394 GCF_001272555.1 Dufourea novaeangliae | reverse complement strand
AGCTTACTACCCAATATCAGCAAAGTATTTGAAACCATCATCAACAATGCCATCAATAGTCACTGCACTGAAAAAAATATTATCCCAGAAACTCAGTTTGGATTTAGATTTCGCCATTCCACCGTACATGCCATAACAAAATTCACTTCGGACATCTGCTGGGCTAGAAATGCCGGTGACTGCGTTGGGGCATGCTTCATAGATCTAGAAAAGGCATTTGATACTGTATGGTTAGACGGATTATTCTTCAAACTACTGAAAAAAGATTTCCCCAAGCATTTGATTAAAATGCTTTGGGATATGCTCCATGAGAAACGTTTTTTTGTCACAGAAGGCAATAGTAAATCCACCAGAGACTTCGTAATTGCTAACGGATTGCAACAAGGTACAGTTA
>NW_015377364.1:0-397 GCF_001272555.1 Dufourea novaeangliae | reverse complement strand
CTAGCTGTAGATATCTAAAGGATATGTCAGCAAGAACTTGAATTTTAAATAAATTAAAAAACATTAATTTAATTGTTTTTTTACATTTTGTTATTGATACCTTCAGAGTTATTAATGACATTAAACATGAAATAAAATGTCGATTTAATGGCCACCGTTGGTCTGGTGGCAGGTATATGTATATTCTTTTGACGAAATTTCGCAGTACGTTCTAGAGTAAGGGCCAGTGGATTTGTCTTGAAATTGTCTCAGGGTGGTTTGCATACACCTTACTTTTCAACAAAACCCCAGAGAAAATAATCCAAACAGGTTAAATCACAACTTCTTGGCGGCTAGTTTTGGTCTCCAAGACGAGAGATGACACGACCTGGAAACTTGGTTTGCAACAACGTTTGTA
>NW_015377363.1:0-397 GCF_001272555.1 Dufourea novaeangliae | reverse complement strand
CGCTACCAATCCAGATTATTTCAATGAGGTTAAAAAAACAATATCAGAGTGTCAATGATAATTTATAATTTACACAAATATAAAAAAATTATAATATAATTACAATTTATAATATAATTGATAATTAAATAATTAAATATTTATACTTTTTTTGTTTTTTATATTTATGTTATTTTATGATTGTTTACTTTTATGATTTCCTATCGATATTGTTTTTCACCTCATTGAAATAATCTGGAGCGGTTTCTTCGTATTTTGTATAAAATGTAATACTTCAACACGTATAATTAAACAGATAGTGCACTTTCACGATGTCTAGATATTTCTGTTACGGTATGCGATGCTGGTTGATTCCTCAAATGGTTGAAATTCAGTCTGCAGGTATAAAAGTTCCCTG
>NW_015377362.1:0-398 GCF_001272555.1 Dufourea novaeangliae | reverse complement strand
ACGTCGAGGGGGTTGTGGCGAGGCGCGTGGGGCGCCTCTTCGGGGCCTTAGAGGCGCGCATTATGGCGCGCCTCGACGGCCAGGGGGCCGGCGCTGGCCGGGATGGCCGGCGGCGGGCCGACGCTCCGGGTGCATCGGGTTTGCGGGGCGGGGCGGGGGCGGAGACGGCGCCGCCGCGCCGACGCGCTGCTTTTCCGACCGCGGCCGGCCATCGCCGATGGCGGCGGTCATGCTGCAGGCGCGGGGGGCGGAGCGGCCGGAAAGTGGAAGAAGCGGAGGAGCGGGAGGAAGAAACCTCCGGCGCCGGCCTTGGCGGGGCCGCCTGCGCGACCGCAGCCGGAGACGGCGGCTGAGGCGCCGCAGCGGAGGCAGGGGACCGCCGATGGCGCCCCGCAGTC
>NW_015377361.1:0-391 GCF_001272555.1 Dufourea novaeangliae | reverse complement strand
CGTCCAAAGGGTCCGGATGAAATCTTCCGGCACATCGTTGCCCGCGAGGCTCCTCATGTGCCGCAAGAATTGCGACGGCGTCCTGTCTCCTCGTTCCTCGTGTTCGAGGAGTTGCTTGATCTTCCTTTGCTTGGAAGTGGACAGCCGCGCGATCAGCTCGTCCTTAAGCCTCGTGTATTGGTTCTCCGCTGGCGGGTTCAGGAGGATGTCCTCCACCTCTTGCTCGGATTTGGGGTCGAGTTGCGCCACAACGTGATGGAACTTCGTGGTCTCCTGCGTTATCCCGCGCAAGGCGAACTGGGCGTCCATCTGGGAAAACCATAACGCTAACAACTAAATTGTGTGATATTTGACAAAATGTGACTTGAGCAGCCATCTTGTGTGCTTCATC
>NW_015377360.1:0-392 GCF_001272555.1 Dufourea novaeangliae | reverse complement strand
AAGGAAATACCTGGACGGAGAGTAGTCCATTCCACGCGCTCTTCACGTTGTAACTGAGACTCACCATCGACGATGACAATTACCCTTACCCCTTTCTTCCCAGGAAAACAATCAGAAGAGGGACGTGGAACTGAGGGGAATGTCTCGCGACCCTCAATTCTCCACTATGTAGCGTATGATATGTATATATTTTTATTTTCTCTATTAAATTTCCTCCGTCGCACAAATCATATCGATCGGTTCCGGGCTGAAGACTGTAATTTGAGTAAATTATAATAAATATCTATGAAGAAAAGCGCGCCGGCGGAAATTCGAAGCGGACAACGCGTAACAACGTGAATAAAATATGATGGCGAGGTGTAGTCGGACGATGTCTCCGATTATCCGCGCAT
>NW_015377359.1:0-390 GCF_001272555.1 Dufourea novaeangliae | reverse complement strand
AGGCCCACCCCCCTGCCGCCGGCCGACCGCCGCGTAGGTGGGCGCTCGGACGCCTGGACGAGGACGCCCTGATGGCCGCCTCCCTCGCCGCGTCCTGGCCGGAGATTCCGGCCGGGCCAGTCGCGGACGTCGATCGGGAGGCCGAATGGCTCCGGGATGCATTGACGGTTGCGTGTGACGCCGCTATGCCCCGGGCCAGGAGGGCCCCGAGGCGGGCCTCGTACTGGTAGAGCGGCGCCATTGCCGAGCTTCGTTGCACGTGCAACGCGGCGCGGCGTCGCTTCGTCCGGGCCCGTCGTAGACGGAACCGCGACCCGGCGGTGAAGTCCTCGCTGTATGAGGTCTACCGCCGGGCGAGGGTGGTGCTGCAGGCGGCCATCAGGAGGGCCA
>NW_015377358.1:0-394 GCF_001272555.1 Dufourea novaeangliae | reverse complement strand
TCAATCTGTACTACTATTTCAGATATTTTTTAGATTTATAATACTTACACATTTTCATCCTTTAAAAATCTAAAAAAATGCAGTCTATCCCCCTCTTTGTAGTAGGTGCTCCTACAATTTTTATATGAGCATGAGACTCCACCTGATTTCCTGTTGTTCATTTTAATATATTTTTTACACTAACACTTAAAAATTGCACTTCTAATAATAAAAATAAATTAAAATAAATACTTAAAAATAAGCCGTTATAATAAAAATAAATAAAAATAAAGAATCACTTCTACACTTAATATTAAAAAAGAAAAAAAGATAAAGTGTTAAATTTCTCGTGAAATTCGTTGCTCAATACTTTCGGTTCTCCGAATGAACGAATGAACTTCGAATTCGAATGAGG
>NW_015377357.1:0-393 GCF_001272555.1 Dufourea novaeangliae | reverse complement strand
AGGCTGCTTTAAACGCTCCGATGGCGAAGTAGACCACGAAGTGATCAATGGGAAGCCGATACAACGAGAACGAAAATATAGGAGGCGAGAGAATGGTATATATCCTACAGGAAGGAGTTACGGTCTTCTATGTAAGCATTTCCTTTTTGAGGTAGAAAATGTAAGAATTAAATAAGAGACGTAAATATTTTATACCAAGTAACAATTAAAGATGCTTCGAATAAGAATGGAATTTCTAAATAAATATTGTGTAGTAAATATTGAATGTTTTTATAAATCACTTGATGCAAAGCAGATCGTAATTTCAATATTTATCAAAGCTACAAAATTATTATATACTACTTTTTAGGAAAAATATATAAAGTTGTCTTAAACGCAATGTGTATCATATAT
>NW_015377356.1:0-346 GCF_001272555.1 Dufourea novaeangliae | reverse complement strand
GCAACAATGTAAACTGAGGCTTCGTTACCGAGATATTAACGAAAAACCGCGACCAATCAGAGCCTGAGTTTGCCAGCCGAGTTCTCGCGCTAGCGGTGGCTACGCGCTACGCTTGTACTATGAAGCTCCGAACAAGTAGGTCACCATGCATCGCAGGAAACCGCATATAATAATTGCAAATAAACAAGACGTAACAAATAAAATCATACTTTTGATCATCTGTCGTTTGTTATTTAAAGAGATTAATAAATGAAACGTAAATGTAGGCAAATTATGTGTCACGTAAAAAGACGAATACACATTTACATTTTTGTAAATTCCTTTTTACGAATTTGTAAATTTCCTT
>NW_015377355.1:0-390 GCF_001272555.1 Dufourea novaeangliae | reverse complement strand
TACGCGGAGTCGAGATCCGCGCCGCACTGGTGGCAGCCGGGCGTCGTTTCCGCCCCGACCTTCCGCAGGTACTCTCCGAAGCACCCGTGCCCGGAGAGCACCTGCGTCAGGCGGTAGGACAGCCGACCGTGGCGGCGGTCCAGCCACTCATCAAAGACCGGCAGGACCGCCCCCACGGCCCGCTGTCGGGCGGCGCCGCTCTCGACCAGCTGGAGCCGCCACTCCTCCCGGGCGAGCCGACCCGCGGCTCGCCTCCACACTTCGACCGTCTCCGGCGACGGGTAGTCCCCGTTTCGGCGGTGTGCCTGCCGACGCCGGTAAACGTCGGCATCGACCACCGCCTGAAACTCGAAGGGGACGACCCGCGCGAGGACGACCGCCGCCTCGTGT
>NW_015377354.1:0-387 GCF_001272555.1 Dufourea novaeangliae | reverse complement strand
AAAATAATGCCGCTTGTTGTTGGCGCTCGCGGATGCTGGTTCAACGGCAACGACGACATAATCAAAGAATTTAAATTATCACACAAAATTAAAAATATCACCTGTACATTAGCTTTACAATGGGGAGTCTCCATTCATCGTGTTTTCATGAGCACTGTATGGAGACAAAACAACAGGACAGCAAACAGATAACCAATCTATCCCTTGAATTGCGCTCAAAGCATATACAAATACCTACCAGTGGGCATATTAACGGACAACTTACAGACACTGGAAAAATTGTTAATAACGTGTAATAATAAAGACACAAATATAACAAATGTTCTAGCCAAATGCCTCGTCATCTAATTAGTGACGCGCATGAATGGATTAACGAGATTCCCTCTG
>NW_015377353.1:0-389 GCF_001272555.1 Dufourea novaeangliae | reverse complement strand
ATTTTGAAGTCGCGTGAATTCGAACATAGTAAATCTGTAGTCTTGACAATTTGAGGTTATGTATGCTCGCAAACAATATTTAACTCGGAATCTAACTTTTAACATTCTTCTCGAAGGAGGCTTATACTCTTTTACAATAAAAACGGTTTCGTAAAAGTTTACGGTAACGTAGAACAACTGAAGCTAGTCGGTAACTTGAAATAAAGCTTCTAAAAATCAACACAGTGCCATGCACGCCTGTCGGTAAGGTAGATCCTTGGCGCTCGCGGAGTAAAACAATATGGCGGCGTTAAAAGTCGGTAAAGAAGGTTATGACGTATGCGTAGCAATACAATATGGCGGCGATAAATATCGATAAATAGAACTCTCGAGTCGATATATGAAATGAC
>NW_015377352.1:0-388 GCF_001272555.1 Dufourea novaeangliae | reverse complement strand
ACTCTTTTATATTTCGTAATTATTGCAAAGGTTAAAACCCTTATTTCACGTAAGTTCAATCCGGAAAAACAGAGTCTAGATAGGAAGGTAACCTGCATGTTACCTACGTTCAAATATTATATCAGTTTAAAAGGTTAAAATCTTAATTTTATTTGCGTTCGAATTATAATACCGAAGCCATAGGTTGGAAAGGTTAAATCCCTTATTTCACGTTTTAATACTGTATTACAGTTTTGCGAAGGTAAGATCTTCATACCATTATACGTTAAAGTAAATACAAAGTTCATTTATATTGTTAAAACATTTATAATGCAGTAGTTTTGTTAAAAGGTTAAATTCACGTTACCGGCGTTTTCTAAAAACTTGTCATTTCATATATCGACTCGAG
>NW_015377351.1:0-387 GCF_001272555.1 Dufourea novaeangliae | reverse complement strand
TACTATTATTTAATGCTTTATACTATTTATTAATTTTATTAAATACATATATCTATACAAACTACATGACACACGGAATTTTTAACGTGGTACACGGTACACAGTTTGGTAAATATGGAAAAATGATACATTTTTCAGCGTTTTTGTGAGCTGGAACTTTATTTAGGTAATTATTTACAAAACGGATGACCTCACCAATTTCAATGACCTTCGAATATGTTATCAAGGTTAGCATTCTGAATAACTTTTTCGGTAATTATATAGTTTAGCGGCTTCTCTTAAATTTCGCTATTTCACTTCGGTTTATATTTAAATAGCTTCATTTTATCACTAAAACGAAAAATCAAGCGGGGGAAGTCGTAAAAGTAATGTACTTTCATCATTTTC
>NW_015377350.1:0-388 GCF_001272555.1 Dufourea novaeangliae | reverse complement strand
TATTTGCAAATTGAGCTCTAAAGTTGTTAGACTCTAGTTCCTGACACTTTGCCAAAGCATTTGGCAAGTCTGGTGGGTTAAGAGAGAAGAGTGTTTCTGAGATTGAACCGTTTAATCCAGAAATAAAAATTCTAAGAGCATTGCTTCTAATTGTTTTATTTGTTTCCTTGGTTATAACGTTGTCCTTTCCATAAGTCATTATAGTTTTATTTATGAGTAAAGTCATTTTCTTGTTTACTTCGTTGTAAAATTCTGTAATGGTCATACGTCCCTGTCTAAGGATGCTTAATTCTGATTCGAGTATATGGATTGGTCTTTTATCGCTATAAATAAAATCCAATCTTGAAAGAATTGCTTGAAAGTTTAAAACGGTACCATGGTTGGTTAG
>NW_015377349.1:0-386 GCF_001272555.1 Dufourea novaeangliae | reverse complement strand
GCAACAGGGGAAGATCAAATTCCCAGCGAGGCATGGAAATACTGTACAAGTAAAGTGAAAGGAAAAGTTATAGAGATGGTACAGAAGGTATGCCAAAGGAGTGGAATAAAGGAATAATATACCCTGTTACGTTAATCGCGATTTCGGCCGGTCGCGCGGCCGAAACACGGTTCGAACAAAGTGCGTTCCCCCCGGTCCCCCGCCTCCGTTCGCGTCCCCGCGAATCCCCACGACCAATTTTCCGGGCGCCAGGTACGTTTTCACGTACCGACCGATACTCTCCGAGTATCGGACCGAAACCTGCCCCTATCGAGGGGTCGAATTCTACCGAACGACCGAGGAGAAAGCACCCTCCGCCGAATGGTCACGACTTCGAGGGTCCCAGG
>NW_015377348.1:0-387 GCF_001272555.1 Dufourea novaeangliae | reverse complement strand
TGCGACGAATGTCGCGGCGGGACGGAGGAAGGAGGCCAGCGCAGTCGGCTGCCAGGGGTCGAACGAATGAGACGAGTGTCGCTTAATTTGTCTGTAGCTTTATTTGGTTTCGGGGGGGGATTACAATATTCGGGGTTCTTATATACTAGTCTTACGGGCTAGCGGCTGCATACATGCGACGGTATTCGGTGGGCGCGGCGGAGTAACTACGACGGTAGTCGGTGGGCGCTGCGGAGTGCACGCTGCCGTGCCCTCGGTTGGAGGCGCGGCGGTCAGAACGCGTCGGCGGCTGGGCGGTAGCCGGTGCGGCGGTCGGAACGCGTCGGCGGCTCGGCGGTATCCGGCTCGGCGGTACGGCGCCGGACGGCGGCTCGGCGGTAGTCGGCT
>NW_015377347.1:0-387 GCF_001272555.1 Dufourea novaeangliae | reverse complement strand
AATCTCGCGGGAGAATGGGTTTCCAATCTGAGAGCGACCTAGCTGGCGCAGATTTCCCGCGCAATTTTAAGCGGGCAAATGAATTCGAAAAGGCTGCGCTCCCTCCCCCTCTGGTAACACCGGCTCGCTCGGAACGACGGAATTCTTTCCGATGTTCTCGAAAACTACTGCTCCCTTTCGACTGGCCCAGGTATGAGTATAGTCCCTCGTTTGCTCCGGAGCCGTTTTATTCGCGGCGTGAAATTAAATTTCCCGTCGTGTCGGTTCAACGATACCAGGCGTCCGCCCAAAAATCGATTCCGGAACAGGAGGAGAGCCTGCGTGCGAGCGTCGTTTGAATAATGCTCGTCCCTCGTTACCGTTAAACGTCCCCATATCCCCCACTCT
>NW_015377346.1:0-380 GCF_001272555.1 Dufourea novaeangliae | reverse complement strand
TGGGTATTTCCCCTGGGCCTTGCCCTATTGGGGATGAGTCCCACACTACCCCCGCCCCACTCCCCCCACATTGGAGGATGGCGGGGGTGTGCGTAAATGCATTCCCTCACGTAAAACAAAAAAAAAAGAAAAAAAAAATGGGTGATGAGTTGGCTAATGCGTCTGTTCATTGCATTCCTTTTCTACTTATCGCGTGCACGAATGCGCACGTTGGACACAGATAATTTTGATTTTCTCGAAAACTAAGCCTCGGATGAGAAAATGTTATTCTATATTTTTGACTCATTCTTTCACAGAGAATTAATTTTCTCCCTGATTGTACCAGCCCTCTAGCCATAACCTGTAAACATCCAACACTGCGTCGACGATATAAACAATAT
>NW_015377345.1:0-385 GCF_001272555.1 Dufourea novaeangliae | reverse complement strand
ACTAATTACGTACTATCGCGGCATAATAATAAAAGTATCGCATGAGAATTTAAATTAATAATTAAAGTCCTTTAAAAATGCTTAATATCACTAACGCTGACTTATCGCTACTTATTGAGTCGAGGAGACGATGTCATCAGTGGGAAGCTGTGCCAACTGCTTCACGTTTCGCTTGTATGTACCATGAATGGTTCGTACGGTAACCGTGCGAATGATGTTGTCCTCACCAGGATGAACCTTCTCGATTCGACCGAGATGCCATTGTAATGGCGGGAGATGGTCATCCTTCAAAACGACGAGAGATCCTTCCTTGATCTCATGGGAACCCCTAGTCCATTTTTGACGTACGTGAAGATGGTGGATATACTCCTTATACCATCTGGAC
>NW_015377344.1:0-386 GCF_001272555.1 Dufourea novaeangliae | reverse complement strand
GATTCGGATACAGAAAATAACAATGGTATAATACATTATAAATAATATTGTGAAATGAGATAAAATATTTTCAGTGTATTATTTTTTACATAATTTAATGTTAAATTCTAGTTCCAGGAAATATGGTTTATTTGGAAAAATTTTCCTTGGAAGTGTATAAATATTTACAAACATCGGAAAACGAAGAAAATATGTTTACTTTCTTAATTTATTTTAATTAATTAATTTTGTATTTGATTAATTTAAAAAATTATATTTTGCAGATGTTGCCATAAATGACATTAGCGAATATATTATCTCTTCACCTAAACGAAATAGTATCAAGATTGAAAATGATGCTCGTTGTGATGACAACAGTACGAATTTGGAGCACACATGCTGTAGTA
>NW_015377343.1:0-381 GCF_001272555.1 Dufourea novaeangliae | reverse complement strand
AATCACTGCTGAATGTGCAGGCGCATTGTCATGATGCAGCAGCCATCCATCACCACCACACAAATTTGATCGCACTCGGCTCACACGATCCCTCAAGCGCTTCAGAACCTCCACGTAGAAGGCAGCATTTACTGTTTGTCCTTTAGGAAGAAATTCATGGTGGACAACACCATGAATGTCAAAAAAAACGAGCAGCATGACTTTGATTTTTGATCGGCTTTTTCGACATTTTTTCGTTCGTGGTTCATCTTTTGCTTTCCATTCCTTGCTCTGTGATTTCAGCTCGACAACATTTCATGAATTTCCTGAGAGTTTTTCCCAAGTTTCACCAAAAATTTGATATTGAGTCGTTGTTCCATCTGTTCATTAATCTCCATCGTC
>NW_015377342.1:0-385 GCF_001272555.1 Dufourea novaeangliae | reverse complement strand
GGCCGTGGTTGCGGCCATGGTGGGGAGCGAGAGGTCGTGGAAGGCGGTGTCCTCCTTCTGCGAAGCCGTCATGCAGCAGAAGGAGGGCGACGAGCGGGGTCGCTCGCCCCGCGACCCCGCTCGCCGCGAGAGGAGAAGAGCGAGGCGTGATCGTGGGCGGGGCCAAGTGGCCCGCGCAGCCGGCCCCGCCAACGCTGGCGGGGGGCCGGGCCTCCCGTAGGCAGGCGGAAGCCTGCGAGAATGGGCGGACGCGTGCGCGGACCTCGCGGAGCCGCGGCTACTGCGGCTCTTGCCTGCGCGCGCGCGTCCGTCGGGGCCGCTACGGTCGGGGTGGGGACCCTGACCGCATGTTCGTGCGGCCCGGTTGGGCTGGCGTCGGAGTGCA
>NW_015377341.1:0-383 GCF_001272555.1 Dufourea novaeangliae | reverse complement strand
TACCTAACATTTAGGACATGGATACATCACATTTAGGACCTGGATACCTAACATTTAGGACCTGGATACCTAACATTTAGGACCTAGATACCTAACATTTAGGACCTGTATACATAACATTTAGGACCTGGATACCTAACATTTAGAACCTAGATACCTAACAGTTAGGACCTAGATACCTAACACTTAGGACCTGGATACCTAACATTTAGGGCCTGCATACCTAGCATTTCATAGCCCAATACCTAACACTTAGGCCCTGAATAGGCTTAAGGCTTATAGACCTAACGTTTAAGACTTCAGTACCTGGTACCTAGGAGCTTACCAGATGTCGATGTCACCTAGATGGGTGTTTACCCCTAAATCAAACAAAGTTAGTTGAA
>NW_015377340.1:0-380 GCF_001272555.1 Dufourea novaeangliae | reverse complement strand
AACTAACCGATCACTTAGTAAACGAAGAGTCGCTATTAAATATGCGTAATAACGATGTAAACACGAGCGATGAGCAAGAAGTTTTTTACGCGCGCGGTAAGCGTAATAATGTAAACAGTAAAAGGTTGTCCGGCGAGAACACTGAGAATCATGCGAAGCGCGGAAATTGTCATTTTTGTAAAAGGTCAGGCCATTGGGCTCGCGATTGCTTCGAAAAGAAAAAATATGTAGAAAGAAAGAGCCGAAACAAAAATTACTCTCTCGTAAATGAAAGTTCACACAAAAATAATAATGATAACGCTGAATTATTTAGTACTGAGAGCTTAACGGTAAATAAATTAAATGTAACTGATATGTGGTTTGCAGATTCTGCCGCAACG
>NW_015377339.1:0-381 GCF_001272555.1 Dufourea novaeangliae | reverse complement strand
CCTAGTGGCTAGCGGCGGTGTGAACGCGGCGGTGCCCTCGGGTGGCGGTGCGGCGGTCGGAACACGGCGGTAGCCGGACGGCGGCTCAGCGATAGTCGGTTGACGCGGCGGAGTGAACGCGGCGGTGCCCTCGGTTGGCGGCGCGGCGGTTGGAGCGTGTCGGCGGCTGGGCGGTAGTCGGTGCGGCGGTCGGAACGCGTCGGCGGCTCGGCGGTAGTCGGCTCGGCGGTACGGCGCCGGACGGCGGCTCGGCGGTAGTCGGCACGGCGGTGCGGCGGTCGGAACGCGGCGGTTCAGGCGGTGTGGTGGAGGGAAGGATTGCCCTCGACCGTGGGACGGCCAGGGGCCGTTCCGTCGGTCGGGTGGAGGAGACCCGTGGTG
>NW_015377338.1:0-381 GCF_001272555.1 Dufourea novaeangliae | reverse complement strand
ACCAAAAATTTCTGAAACCTTGGTTCCGAAACAACAAGTTTATTAAAGATTTCTGTGAAATATATACATATAATTTACAAACATTACTAATACTTATGTAATTTTTATTTTACTTATTGTTAGACATAAAATATATTTCCTAAGACAAATACAGTAAGCTAAGAAGGAAGAATAAATCCTAAAAAATGAGACAAAAATCTTTAGGGATTAAAGAAAAGCCAAAAATTTCTGAAACTTTCGTTTCGAAATAACAAGTTTATTGAAGATTTCTGTGAAATATATATATATATAATTTACAAACATTACTAATACTTATGTAATTTTTATTTTACCTATTGTAAGACATAAAATGTATTTGCTAAGACAAATACAGTAAGCTAA
>NW_015377337.1:0-373 GCF_001272555.1 Dufourea novaeangliae | reverse complement strand
TACTCGGAGGGATTTGAACATAGAGCTTCGAAACTTTAAGAGAATATGGCATCCATTACGATAAAAAAGCATGCCAAATTTCAGCACTAAATATTTCTTAGTTTTTACAAAAAGGCATTAATTTATCCCAAACGCGTCTCTGAAAAAGTTGAATTCTCCACCTCGGACAAGTCGGATAGCAAGCAGCGCGGATAATTTTTACTCTTTGAGAGTTGTACTATCATATAGATTTCAAATGAAATGAATTTTTAAAATTAAATCACTGAAAAGTAGCTCCAAAAAGTAGGTACCTTTTTTTCTTGTCAGCTACTTGAATAACATCGTAATTTTTTATTCTATTGTAGGATTTTCATATATAATACTGTAAGCTGTA
>NW_015377336.1:0-368 GCF_001272555.1 Dufourea novaeangliae | reverse complement strand
GCTTAGCACATAAGAACAAGGTCGGGAAATATAAATTTTTGGAAACAGCCATCAAGGAACGCTACGCTGCAAAAAGCGTAAAGTTCACATCCGTCACGCTCAATTACCGTGGAGTATGGAGCGCAAAATCGGCCAGTCATCTCAAAGAAGAAGGCGTCCTAACACGAAGTGACATCAAGATCCTGTCCACTCGTGTTCTGTTGGGAGGATTAAGCGGTTTTTGGAAATTCAACCGCACAACGACACCGTCCGCTGGAGTGGTCAACAACCGAAGAGGAATCGGCTAAGAAGAAAACTGGGATTCAGTCTCTATGGTGCTGCCTGCCATAATCAGGCATAATGCAGATGGTGGTTTTAGTGGGTATACC
>NW_015377335.1:0-377 GCF_001272555.1 Dufourea novaeangliae | reverse complement strand
CGACTGGCACCAATAAAGACACAGAGATCGTACCTGTAAAGGACCCCTTTAAACCAAGGTCCAAGGTTACATTAAGGAGCCCGGAGAAATTCATCGCCAGAGAGAGATCTCACTCGCTATCGGAGATTGCTCTTAAGCTAAACAAGGAGATTAGCATCATTAGCCTCTCCGAGTGCGAGGAAGATTCTCCGAAACAGGCTGGAAAAAGGAAGAGGGTCAGCGAAACTCAGGACCCTGGTAGAAACAGGAAAGACAACATGGACATGGAAGTCGAGGAGCTGGCCGACAAAATCAAAATGATTAACGCAATGGCCAAAGCCACAATGATACCCGATGACCTGAAAAAAGCGATTGCAGAAACTTCAAGGGTCTTGAAC
>NW_015377334.1:0-378 GCF_001272555.1 Dufourea novaeangliae | reverse complement strand
GGCAGACGACCAGCCGATCGTAACTCGACCGGCGGTCGTCAGCCGCCTCGAGGCAGCGAGGGGACACCTTAGATACACCGTGCCGAGGCCGGACGCGTTCCGGCGGATTTCGCCGGGACGGACCTCTGCCACGGTACAGCCACCGACGCGGGCTACCGCGGCCGCTACGATCTCCGCGGTTACCGACTTATCCAGGCCGGCTAACCGCATTTTTGCGGTCTTCGCCGGCCTTGTGACGCGGACGTCGGTGCCGCGGAAAACCTCGGCGAAGCGCGCGGCGAGTGCATCCGCCTTGGCGGAGCTCTCCGGCACGGTGACCTCCAATATTGAGGACCCCGTCTGGCCCTTACGGTAGCGAAGGTCGGTGATACCGACCTC
>NW_015377333.1:0-377 GCF_001272555.1 Dufourea novaeangliae | reverse complement strand
CCCACGGCCCGGCACGTCGGGCAGGCCATCGAGGCGCGCCAGGATGCGCGCCTCCATGGCCGCCACCAGCCTCGCGACGTGCCGCTCGACCGCTCCCTCGACGTCTGCCATCGTCACGGGGCGCTCCCCTTCTGGGGGCGCCCAGCGCGGCGACGGCGGCGAGGGTGGCAAGGGAGGCAGGGGTGGCGACCGCGGGGGCAACCGCGGCGCCGCCGCCGCCGCAGCGGTCTAGCCCCCACCTCCGGCTTGCGGGGTCCCGGCGACGGAGGCGCGGGCGGCGGCATCTGGCGGGCGTCGGGAACACCGGCCGCTGTCGGTTCCTCCGTCGATGCCGCCGCCGCGAGGCGCGGGCCGGACAGTGCCTCCAGAGCGGAGAG
>NW_015377332.1:0-375 GCF_001272555.1 Dufourea novaeangliae | reverse complement strand
TTAAAAAGATACATTCCACCGATACTGTTTCGATTTTCGCCTATACGTTTCAAATATTAATTGCATTCTATTTTGTACAAGTATATACTATTTTAATCATGCTATATTTATAAATATGTTAATCATACTATATTGTTATATGTTGATTACGAAAATGGTGTGTCTAAAACTTAAAAACGTTAAATTTTTAATTTATTTTATCAACTTACATTACAATAATATAACAACAATTTTTGGATGAAGAATATTTGACTTAAATCACTTTCATAGTCCCTGGTACAAATACATACGATACTTTTTGTATTTCTAGACAAATATTTATGGTATTATTAATAACTATTATAATTATAATGTATAATTATGTGATTAATATAA
>NW_015377331.1:0-369 GCF_001272555.1 Dufourea novaeangliae | reverse complement strand
GCTATCGCGTAAAGGTGAGGTTCGAGTCTCCAGTACTTGGAGGACGGAAGTGGTGGTGTGAATATGTCAGAAAATTATAGATTTAATCTGGTAGAATTGATATATATTCTGTTAATTCCGATATTTTACAATTCCCGATTCGACCTCGCTATTTGGACATTCGTCCACGATGGGCGGTGTGTTGTTCACACGAACACGCCCATTACACGGTGTCTTTGCCAATGTATTGTGAGTGGCGAATATATGCGTGAAAGTAATCGATGGTGTACAGAAATCTGTCCCAACAACCAATGATCCTGCCGTACTTGGAAGGACTTCTTGGATGGAGACACGTGCTAAACCTCGGTTGGTCAGCAGCACCTAAGACTT
>NW_015377330.1:0-373 GCF_001272555.1 Dufourea novaeangliae | reverse complement strand
TCTTTTCCCGTTCCACGAGTACTGGAACTGAAGTCGTTACGAAATTCGTTTCTTTCGTATACTATCACTTTAACAATCTTTGTTTATGTACAGGGTGATTCGAGGTTGGTGAAGCGTTTCTACGTACTTTTTTTAGCTTCTTATACTTCATGGACATAAAACCGAAACATGGACGTACTCCGGTTGCATCACTAATAGATAATCTGAAACACCCTGTACATGCTTGTCTTCGTACACAGTACTCCAGTTACTCGTGGTACGTTTCAGTAGTGAGATCGTTTGAAATGCTTCGCTGCGGGGACGCGAGAAATCTAGAGTAATACCGGTTAACATGGTATTACCTGAGGGACACTTTTACCCACGCGGTGGTAAT
>NW_015377329.1:0-367 GCF_001272555.1 Dufourea novaeangliae | reverse complement strand
TGGTCATCGGGCTGGGGAGGGACGGGATCAGGGTCTGCCGCATGGTTGAGGTGGCCGTGGCCGCGATGGCCAGGAGGATCCAGGCGCTGGGGCTGCGGATATCGCCGCCCAAGGCAGAGGTGGTCTTATTTCATGGACTGCCTCTGTCGCGGCGAGCGCCCCATTCCTGGATTCGGGGGGGGACGTGGCCGTCCGGGCCGGGGAGAGGTTACCTAAATTAACCTACTGGGTCGTCTTTTGCCCAACCTCGGGGGTCCGCCGCCTTTACACGGGTGTGGTGCAAGCGATGGCGCTCTACGGGTCGCCCGTATGGGCGCCCAACCTGGCGACCTGCCGGCGCGGCCGGCAATTGCTGCGCAGCATTCAG
>NW_015377328.1:0-370 GCF_001272555.1 Dufourea novaeangliae | reverse complement strand
CGGAGCCGCTGATCTCGCGAATGCTCTCATCGACGCTTCGCGTATACGAAGGCTCCTCTCTCAATGAATCCTGGTGCTGTGGTTAATATGATCGGTGTCGTGGATGTATACGTCGATATGATTGGAAATGAATGTTTGGAATTTGTTGTGGAAGATTCTGGCTTGATTGGATTCTTTACTGAAATTAAATTAGGAGGATATTGTTGGGTATTGGTGACCCTCGTATAACACGATGGTTGTGTTCCTAAGAGTTATTGTGTTATACAATAAAAAGTAATAAAACCGCAGTATTTCAGACTATTCCTTAACCATGTTAGAGAGAAATTGTGTTATTCGGGGGTTTTCTATTGAGAATTGTTCCTAATAGTGT
>NW_015377327.1:0-370 GCF_001272555.1 Dufourea novaeangliae | reverse complement strand
GCGGACCCGCCGCGGCGGTGGCGTCGGTCCGTCGCCGGCTCTCCCGGCAGGCGTCGGCCCCCAAGCCGTCGAGGCACGCCATAATGCGCGCCTCGAAGGCCGCGAAAAGGCGCCCCACGCGCATCTCCACGACCTCCTCCTCGTCGGCCGCGGTGAGCGCCGGCCCCGCGGCCGGCATCTCGCCGGACACGCAGTGGGACGCCCCAACCGCGCCTCGCTGTGGCGAGGGCGGGGCCGGAGGCAGAGCCGATTCAGCGGCAGCATCGCCGGCAGGGGACCTAGCGGAGGCGGCGTACCGCCGGGGACGGCTCGGGCCACGCAACGGGGCCGGCCCCGGAGGCGGGGGCGGCGGCATAACAACCGCGTCCAG
>NW_015377326.1:0-360 GCF_001272555.1 Dufourea novaeangliae | reverse complement strand
AATCACAGTTTTTCCCGACATTCGACCTACAACTGTAGTAACAATTAACAATTCTTACATCTTTTGTTGCCTGTCACTCGTTTCTGTATCAAGCGATTTCAATGAAAGTTTTAGTATGTATTTAATAAATTTTCATTATAGCCTCAGATTAAAAAGTTGTAAAAAACTACCATTATTTGTAAATTGCAAATTTTTCAATTTTTTTTTACACATCATTTAGTAAACTAATGTCCCTAACTTCACAAAGGAACTCACGTCATTTGGACCAATTTTAAAAAAGTTGTTCGGTCTTAAAGGGTGTACGAATATTTTTGTCCGGTACTCCATATCTTCGATTTTAAATTACAGACGCTACATGCA
>NW_015377325.1:0-368 GCF_001272555.1 Dufourea novaeangliae | reverse complement strand
CAAAAAACCCCGCTTAGACCGGAATCTATTTTAATCTTATCTCTTTTTAAGCACTTTTCTCGCTCGCGAAATTCTATTCTCGAAACGTGTACAGCTTCCAGCCACTTTTCTGTAATTTATACCCGTCGATTCGTCATCTTCATGCCGAGGTTTTTACAAACATGTTCCGTCGTATCGCACGGGGCCAGTTGTTACATTGCTATTTTAGGTCTTGAATGGGCAACAATCACAGTTAACCACAATTTCATTCATGTAAGAGTAGACCAGAGTAGATCACAGTAGAGGGTAATAGAAGAGAGTAGGCGAGAGTAGATAAGTATCCTTCGCATATCCGTGTACTAATTCAAAAGGACATGTAAAGGAAATAA
>NW_015377324.1:0-368 GCF_001272555.1 Dufourea novaeangliae | reverse complement strand
ATCCCGTATGCGAGAGTAATGCAAACATATTGTTCTTTTCGTTTTTTTGGCAAACAAAATGGCGACGGACGAACGAGATGATAATATATTCAAATTGCTGCTAATCAGAAAAAAATCATTGCCCCGTTAAATGCAGAAAAAAATGACCGCTGAAAACAAGCTTGAATTTATAATGACTGCCTCTCATTCTCTGTCTTATATTACCGCAAACCCAAAATAACAATGCAGGACAGAGAGAGAGAGAGAGCAAGAGAGATATTTAGATTGCCTCTCACACTCTCTCTCATGTTATAGAGTGAATAATAATCCCGTATGCGAGAGTAATGCAAACATATTGTTCTTTTCGTTTTTTTGGCAAACAAAATGGC
>NW_015377323.1:0-368 GCF_001272555.1 Dufourea novaeangliae | reverse complement strand
GGAAGAGGGCGCCGACCACCCGCTCGAGCACGGGGGGGTCCAGACTCTCGGTGACCGGGGGGGCCGCCGGCCCCAATCGCCCCAGGACGATGCGGTTCGGGCGCCCCCATGGGTCACCATCAAGAGTCGCGAGGAGCTCGTCCCAGGCTCCCGCCTTGGCCCTCCCGATGGCCGCCTGCAGCGTCACCCTCGCCCGGCAGTAGATCTCATACAGCGAGGCCTCCACCGCCGGTTCGCGGTTCCGTCTACGACGGGACCGGGCGAAGCGACGCCGCGCCGCGTTGCACGTGCAACGAAGCTCGGCCATGGCGCCGCTCCACCAGTACGAGGCCCGCCTCGGGGCCCTCCTGGCCCGGGGCATAGCGGCG
>NW_015377322.1:0-368 GCF_001272555.1 Dufourea novaeangliae | reverse complement strand
GACGAGTCTAGATATCCCTATTCATCTGTGTTCAGCTTTTTGACTGCCGCGTCACGTAAATATAAGTGACTCGTACATTGCAAAGAGTACAAGTTACAAAAATTTGCGCAAAATTAATATCGTAGTATAATTTTAAAAAATTGTAACACCCTCTATTGACTAAACGCATATTATTATATTTTCGACGATTTATGACTCAAAAAACGAAATAACGAGAGCACAGTCTTTTTCTTGTGGCAGTCAACTTGTTGGATGTATTTTGGAATGAATTTATTAAAAATATGCTTGTCTTCTTATAAAACGCCAATATAAAAAACTGTATTGGTTAGTTGATCTGTATGGATTGATGTCGAATCAATATATTTATT
>NW_015377321.1:0-357 GCF_001272555.1 Dufourea novaeangliae | reverse complement strand
TGAATTTTTCCATCACTGGAAATTTTCACTCACCTGTCGATATAATTTGGCTAGCAGTTTGAGTGAATTGCCACGGGTGGCGCCACCGGTCAAAGAAATAGTGGTACTCAACAATTAAATGCGATTTTAACAGTGTTCTGATCGTTTATTGTTATTTTCAATGACAGGAGTTTAATCTACGTTCCTTCAGCTTCAAACTGAATGCTTGATCAACACGTAACTTGTCCATAGAACGTTGGAAGAGTTATTCAAAGTGGACTAAACAGGGTACGCATGGCGAGATACAGTGTCAATCGTTGCAAACAAATGCGTTTTTAACAATGTTCTTGTAATTACTGGTTCCCAGCCGTTAGATAG
>NW_015377320.1:0-364 GCF_001272555.1 Dufourea novaeangliae | reverse complement strand
TGGCCGGGCTCGGCGCTATGCGGGGAGTCACCGGGATCTCTTGCGAACACAACCGGTACCTCCTCAGCGCCCGCTCTGCCAGTGGACGGCGGAGCGCCCTCTTTGTGGTGGGGGAAGCGAGAGCTCCCCACCCCCCCGCCGGACCGCGGGTGCCACAGTCCCGCGATCCCCACAGTCCCTTTTAGTAGCCGCTTACGACAGGCAGGGATTACCGTGGGCGTATTTTGTCCCCCGCCACACAGGGGAAAAAAGAGAGCGCACTGCCGGGAGGAACAAACGTCCCCCCCCCCCGGCGGCGGCATCGACACAGGCACAACCACGCGCCCGGCGACCCCGCAACAGGCAGGCGGGCCCAGGGGCCCGA
>NW_015377319.1:0-366 GCF_001272555.1 Dufourea novaeangliae | reverse complement strand
CATGGAACGTATGATAAGGGAAATGATGAAAGAATTAAAAGAAGTGAAGGAAGAAATGAGAAAAGAAAGAGAAGAGAGAAGAAGGGTAGAAGAGGAATGGAGAGGAGAGAGGAAAAAATGGGAGGAAGAGATGAGGGAGCAGAAGGTGAGGAGAGAAAGGATAGAGAAAAGAGTGGAGATGATAGAAGAAAAGGAAGATAAAATGCAGGAGGCGATAGAGAAGGTAGGGAGATGGGAAAGTGAAAGGGAAAGGAGGAGAAGTAAGGATATGGCGGGAGAAAAAGAAGCAGAAGAATATAGAAAAAGATTGAGAAGGATAGAAGTAAAACAAGATAGGAAAGAGAGAGAAGAGAGAAGGCATAATGT
>NW_015377318.1:0-366 GCF_001272555.1 Dufourea novaeangliae | reverse complement strand
GACCTGGATGCGGTCATAAATGACCGCACCCAGATCCGGTGTGGGGGCACGCCTCATCTCCTCCGCCACCACATCCGCCGGCGGCAACTTCTTGCACGACCTACTGACCGGGGGCGGCGGCACCGCCCGATCCTCGATCTCTTCCTCGCGGAGGCCCTGCGCCTTGTGCGTCAGCTTGAAAGGCTTCCGCTTTGCCTCCGCGAGTCCATGCCGCTCCTCAGCCGTAGGGGGCCGCCCCCTCTTCCGGCTGCTCGAGCCGACCCCGCCCGAGCGTACCGATGAGGCGGACATCGTGGACCCATCGGAGTCCACGTCCTCGTCGTCGCTTATCTCGACAGCCCGGCCGACACTCCTGGAGCTGGAGCT
>NW_015377317.1:0-365 GCF_001272555.1 Dufourea novaeangliae | reverse complement strand
GAACTACTATCTAAAATAACTCGTTACCTATCTGTTGTATCAGAAAACGTTTTAATGAATTATGTCGCATTTTAAGGGATTCCATTATATCTTATTTTTTTTCGGATATCAAGGTAACCTTGAGTTTATTCAAGGTCAATGTATCTTCTTTTTTAACACCATCATGTTATATGTCGTTGAATTCGTTCTTCCAATAACAATACACGTTATTAAAAAAAGATGCATTGACCTTGAAAAAACTCAAGGTGACCTTGATATCTAAAAAAAGATTATAAAAAAATCCAATTTTATCCATTCGACGCGTCCCTTAAAATGCTACATAATTCATTAACATTTTTTCTGATACACCCAATAGGTCACGAGTT
>NW_015377316.1:0-365 GCF_001272555.1 Dufourea novaeangliae | reverse complement strand
GTGGCCTAGCTAAACTGTAGTACCTTAAAAAGCCTGTGATTTAAGTGACCTCTATGTTAAGAGGACGCTAAATCTGCGCTGGCTAGCGAAACTAAAATGGAAATGGACGTCGTCCCAGAAAAATGGGCCGAAAAAATACATTGGATGAGATGTCTACTCCTATATCTCGTCTGTGATTCGACTAACCACGTCGACATCATCATCAGTCACGTTCGAAGAAAAAAAAAATCTAACCAGGAATTTCGCGCGTTCGATCGAGCATCCAGTCGGAAGCCTCTCGAAAATGGAATTCTGTTATGAGCAGACGCATTCCCCGAAACGTTGATTTAAATTGAACCTCGGGGGAGAGGAAGGAGCCACGGGCT
>NW_015377315.1:0-364 GCF_001272555.1 Dufourea novaeangliae | reverse complement strand
GATGATCCAGTTGTATGTTGTGGCAACCAGCGTTATCAAGAACCAATAAAACTTTGAAATACAAATTTTTTTCCATCGTATGGGTTTCCACTGCCGGGATAAAACAATTATAAAACCAATCCTTAAATAAATCTTGGGTCATCCAAGCTTTCTTATTAGATCGCCAGAATACAGGCAATTCGGTCTTATTAATGTTTTTCATAACACGGGGAGTTGAAGAACGATTTATTATCATAGGTTTTATCATCAGGCTCCCTGATAGATTGCTGCACATATGAAGGGTGACACGTTCTTTTGAAGGTTTAAACCCCTGAGCACGCCTTTGATTTTTCAAAATGAAGGTCCTAGATGGTAGTTTTTTCCA
>NW_015377314.1:0-359 GCF_001272555.1 Dufourea novaeangliae | reverse complement strand
GCCGTTAGAGAGTATTATTCTACGTTCTTTAAACTTCGTATTTATTGCGTGACAAAGAAAATTGATGCCCGTTCTCACAAGTACTAGTTTTTAATTTCGTTCATGAAAATACAAATTCCAAAATCTTCTAGCGCCACACGTCTAGGGGCAGTTCTGTCCTGAAGTTACGCACAAAACGTAATTAAAATCATTTAAATAAAATAATTGATATTTCATATTTCTCATAAACGCTAAGACAGGGTTGTTGATTAATAATTTATGATAAAATACAAATTATTCATTTCTAAAGCTTCATCACAAGATCCACATCTTAAATGTTACTCTGTATCCCGATTTTTATTAGTTATAATTATTAACAA
>NW_015377313.1:0-364 GCF_001272555.1 Dufourea novaeangliae | reverse complement strand
AGATATTCAATTAACCCTCGAACGGTAAGCTCGGTTTCAAGATTGTACTTAATAAGGTGACGTTCGTTCCGACCCCAATTCTTTTTTGCTATTTTCTTGACGGGTAAAAAAAACTCTTGTATTTTTGTTTATTTACAGAGGGTGAAACAAAAATAGCGTTCGCAAGTTATGAGGTAGATAGAACTTGCCAAGTGATAGAAGAAATTATAAAAAACATGAGTCGAAAAATTAATATTTTCGAAGTTACAAGTACTTTTTTTTTCGGTTAAAGCGACTGACCTCATCTGAAGCATGTTCAAATTGGTATATCTAACTTCAACATCGATTAAATATTGTAAACTATTAATATATCAATATTAATTAA
>NW_015377312.1:0-362 GCF_001272555.1 Dufourea novaeangliae | reverse complement strand
TTGCGTTGCCTTACGAGTAAGGACATTGTTCCTGGAGGATTTGGCTGGCACTCTCGCTGGTAAGTCTATCGGATTTCAAGGGTGGTTTTGAGAAAAGCAGTTATTGTGGTGCATTTTTTTGTTTGCCCGCTCGCATCTGGCGAATTGCGTGACGTAGGCGGTCCGCAATCGGGAAACCGTCCCAAATTGTCATTGGTCCTAACATATTCCAACCTAAAGTTTTACTATGGAATTTTGGGGGTAGAAGAAGCTCCTTCGGAAAAATCTCAGACAGTATCTCGTGACATTCAGGGACAGTCAAACATGTATTCGTCGCACGAATACTTTGGTATTTTTCTTAACGTAGGAACAACACATTCCTT
>NW_015377311.1:0-349 GCF_001272555.1 Dufourea novaeangliae | reverse complement strand
ATAGATTTCGAACGCATTTACACCGGTAAACGGGCATGGTTCTTCTTCGTTTTGCATTAGATAAACCGTTTAAAGAACGTAGATTACTATTCTCTAACGGCTGGAAACCAGTAATCGCAGGAACATTGTTAAAATCGCAATTGTTTGCAACGGTTCACACTGTATCTCGTCATGCGTACCCCGGTTAGTTCAATTTGAATAGCTCTTCCAACGTTATATGGACAGGTCACGCCTTCATCAAACATTCAATTTGAAGCTGAAAGAACGTAGATTAATCTCCTGTCCATGAAAATAACAATAAACGACCAGAACACTGTTAAAATCGCATTTAATTGCGGAATACCACTAT
>NW_015377310.1:0-363 GCF_001272555.1 Dufourea novaeangliae | reverse complement strand
AAACAAAAAATTTTTAATAAATAAATTTTATAATGAAATATAATTTATTTATTTTTTATTTTTTTTTTAAAAAAATTTTAAAAAAAAATAATTTTTTTTTTAAAAAAACTATATACTAATTATAAATTAATATATATTTATATATATATAAATATTTAATATATTATTATATATCTAATAATTTAAATAAAAAATTTTAAAATTTAAAAATGTAGATATAATTTATAAAAATTTATATTCTCATATTTATTTATTATTAATTTAATTTATATAAATAATATAATAATTTAATTAATTATTATATATTTATAAATTTATATATTATTGAATATTTATATAATATATATATATATATAGAAAAAT
>NW_015377309.1:0-363 GCF_001272555.1 Dufourea novaeangliae | reverse complement strand
AATAGTTTTTATTGCATAAGTTAAAAGTATTATTGTTAAATAAATTATTCTAGCATGTATTGATGTAAATGTATAATTTTATGTAGTTTAATGTTTTATTACTGCAGGACGCAGGATACAGACAATACAGACCCTATTACGTGTATTAGTTTGCATTAGTTTTTGCTAGATGGCGTCAAAGATGAAGAATTTCTCGCAGCACTGTAGAGTCGCTGTAAGTTTATATGACCGTAAGGAGGCCTACCTGTATGCAATACTCAATATAGATATATCATATCCATATAAAATTTTTGAGAAAGCTTGGCATTGATATAGCTTCTTTAATCAATTGAAAACATAATAGGAGTAGAATGTTATTGAATT
>NW_015377308.1:0-362 GCF_001272555.1 Dufourea novaeangliae | reverse complement strand
ATTATCAGAGTTAGAGCGTTATTACTAATATTTGGCATCGAAAATTGTGTTGTTATTGAAAGGACATGACATTGTCATTACATATTTTCCTTTTGAAGTCTTTATCAGCATGATATTATTAATTATTAAATTCTTAACGTAACGCACAACCAACGTTCAATGTCATACTATTTTTATTATTAATTAAATTCGTTAGACAAGAGTCACGGTATATTGTTAGTCAAGGAGCGAGATCCTTATATTTCGTATTTTCAAATTTTTATATTCAAATCACATATATTCTTATATTGCGTATTCAAGACTCTTTTATATTTCGTAATTATTGCAAAGGTTAAAACCCTTATTTCACGTAAGTTCAATCC
>NW_015377307.1:0-359 GCF_001272555.1 Dufourea novaeangliae | reverse complement strand
CGTACAGCGGAAAAAGGTATGAGAGTAATTTTTCAAGAAGGTGGAAAAAGGGTTATGTTTTGTAAAAACAATAAGTTTATTGTAGATGGCTTTAGAGAAGATGAAAAATTATACAAACTTAATTTCTTACCTGTTTATAAATATAGTGAAACGAATGTTAGTACTGCTTGTTCACTAATGGAATGGCATGAAAAATTAGGACATGTAAATTTCCAGACTTTAAGGCGAATGATTTTGAATTGTTCGGTAAGTGATTTAAAAGTTTCTAATTTAAATAAAGAAAATCCGTTCTGTGAAGGGTGCACTCTAGGCAAGCAGCATAGAAACCCATTTCCAAAACATGAGGCTATCAGAGCAAA
>NW_015377306.1:0-358 GCF_001272555.1 Dufourea novaeangliae | reverse complement strand
AAAATTTTTGTAATTGAGTGTCTAAACCTGCTACCGTAGTTATATGACATGCATTGCGAATTGATTTGTTTGTGTTCGAAGCGGGAAGTTCCCCTCCAAGGATCCAACCCAACTGAGTTTTCTGCCATACTAACTCAGGAGCAGCTTTATGTTGACCAATACACATTAACTTCCAAAACAAACCTGCTCCCAGTAATAGATCTATTCTATGACACTCATTGAATTTAGGATCTGCTAATCTTATATTCGGCGGTATTGAGATATCTGCTCTATGTAATGGTAAGTTCGGCATATCATCTGTAATATCCTTTATTACTAAACATTTGATATCAGCTCGAAAACTATTGTGGTTTGAATA
>NW_015377305.1:0-357 GCF_001272555.1 Dufourea novaeangliae | reverse complement strand
CCTGCTGGCCAAAGCTATTCGAAGGAACAGTCAAGCGACAATGTCAACACGTGAGCTTCCCGTTCTGTAGCCAAGTTTAAAAGACCGCGTATCGATGTGATTCATATTACACTATCCAAAATTCTATGCTGTTTATTTATTCACGGTATATTACAGTCTAGTCTGTACATATGAACTAAAATATGATTTACAATATGAAACTGCCCGCGCAAGAGCGAGTACGTCAGCTAGTTATCCATAAAATGATTTGAATGTTTATAAGAAGTTAAGCATTAGTCTAGATAATTAAGTTTTAATGGTTTAATTGTAATTAGTTGTTTCACAATGTATAAGAAAATGTTTGACAAAACACGCACA
>NW_015377304.1:0-359 GCF_001272555.1 Dufourea novaeangliae | reverse complement strand
GACTATTTTTTTTTTTTTATATATATTTACTGACGACAAATTATTTTTATTGTAACTTTTTACATTTTTATATCACACGACGAATTATTTTGTAATCAACCGCATCCATAATAATAGATGTTTACTAACACGTAAGTAGTTATATAAGTTAGTTATTATTATTACTAATAGGAATAATAAGGTCACCTCCCAAGCAACGAAGTATTGCCCTACGGCTTAGTCCCGTTGCTAAAAGGAGGTGAGTGTCCGGTTGCGGAGGACAGAGGTGGGGTTTGTAGTGGGTATTCCAGCATGGCCGAGCCCCACATAACCTGTCTAACACCGCAGGTATGCGTAAATGCATTTTCCCCACCTCTAAA
>NW_015377303.1:0-345 GCF_001272555.1 Dufourea novaeangliae | reverse complement strand
GCAAAATGAATTAATAATAACTTGGTATGCACAATGGATGGTCACAATTTAAGTCTATTAATACATAGACTAAAATTCATAATAATAATTATCATTACGATGTCATGATGAATATGAATATAACAATGAATATCGAATTGTGATTTAAGTTTAACTTACACTAACTTAACGCTGTGGTAGACGCTTTGAGGATGTAGACGTTGATCGATGTCTTCTTTCGATGGATAAACTGATTGGAAAAATATTTTTCATTATATAATACACATAGAATACATAATATGTACAGTAAATAAATCACAGTAAATAAATCACAGTAAATGAATCACAGTACATAAGAAGATAAAT
>NW_015377302.1:0-358 GCF_001272555.1 Dufourea novaeangliae | reverse complement strand
AATGAAAAATTTGATATGGGAAACATTTAAAATGTCATTGTTTGGAAAAGTAGACTTAATACACTCTGGTTCTGGAGTATATACAGTAAATCTCCGACGAGTGTTCGGAGGCTCCTCGGCACCAACAAGCAGAGATCCCCAGATGTAACGCTGACTTTCTAACGAGGTTTAGGACGGTGATAGGGCTTGGAATTCTGAAGCCATTTATATTTGTTTCAGTCGCATATAACCATTAGTTTATAAAATATTTAATGTTCAGTGCCGAGAAGCTCCAAACACTCATCGAGCATTAACTGTACATATATCGTCCGACTCGAATCGCTCGAGTACACTCTCGACGGTTCGAAGTTTACCTTCG
>NW_015377301.1:0-358 GCF_001272555.1 Dufourea novaeangliae | reverse complement strand
TTTTTGTCCGGCTGATGTTCGGCCGGATCTCCACCGGCACACTAGAGCTTCTCCGGCTTCTAGTGCAGGGCCCCGTCGTGAGGGTCGACGAGGCCGCGGGGGGTGTAGGTGGTGTACCCCCAGCTGCCGGTGGTTTTTTGGGGACGGTGCGCGGCCTGACCGCGAGCGTTACGGTAGTGGGAACAGGTGGAGGTGGTTTACCTGTTGCCGTCGCTGTGGCGGTCCTCCTTGGCCGCGTCAGGGTCGTCGACGTCTTTGTTGGGGCCGTCGGTTTCGTTGTTTTCACCGTCGTCGTTGTGGCGGGGCTGGTGGTGGTGGTGGTCGCCCCGCTAGCGGCTGTCGACGTCGCAGGTGGTAT
>NW_015377300.1:0-358 GCF_001272555.1 Dufourea novaeangliae | reverse complement strand
TTTTTCTTCTCTTACTTCTTTCGCTCAATTCAGTAAACGATTTTGATGGTCGACCCGAACTTCTAAGCTGCGGCTGCGCTCTCGGTATTTCAAATGTCTTTTTTAGCCATTCGTCGTTCTTTTGAAGAAATCTACCTTCCGTTTTATCTGATTTTTTCCACCTTTGTTTGAATTCTGACTTCATATGCGAAAATTTATGCTTCAACTGCTTTACTTCATGATCGGAATAGTTTTCGGCAGACAAAATCCAATTTTCCAAGTATTTCAATTTTTCTTCAAAATTTGGTAAGTTTTGCTCTTGCATTTTATCAAAAAGTGATCTACGCGTTACGACTCTAAAACCTGAGCAACCAGATGA
>NW_015377299.1:0-357 GCF_001272555.1 Dufourea novaeangliae | reverse complement strand
ACTTTGAGGCGCGGTCCAGGAAGACCTCGAAAGATAAAAACCGGAAAACGAGGTCGACCGGCCAAAGAATATCATAAGGTAAATGTTAATCCGAGTCGGGACGAACAGCTCGATACCGGGACAACAAACGAGGACGTGCAAACCCACGACGCCTCACAGACCGGAGAGCAAAACGTGCAGAGCGACGAGGACGAAATAGAATGGCACGAAGCTGAACTCGCTATGCTCGCATCAGAAATTAATTTCTCCAGCGCAATCTCTGGTTCCGATAGCGACGAATGGAAAGAGGCGATTTATTCGGAAATAAAATCCCTGGTCGCAAACGGTACTTGGAATATTGTCAAGAAACCAGACACA
>NW_015377298.1:0-356 GCF_001272555.1 Dufourea novaeangliae | reverse complement strand
AATATATATTTATAAATAAAAAATTTTGGATAATGTGACAATCGTACTTTTTTAAAATTACCATCCTTCCTTATCCCTATGTATATACAAGAAAGTTGAAAAATCGTGGTTAGTTGAAAATCTATCTCCGCTGGTAAACAAATGAAAACATTGAGGGAGCGTATGCGATTAATTGTGTTCTATTTGCGTCCTTTTCATGAATTATATGTGTAAGTATATAAGATCTGCATCAATTAGGTCAATAAATTGCGACGAATGTCGCGGCGGGACGGAGGAAGGAGGCCAGCTCAGTCGGCTGCCAGTGGTCGAACAAATGAGACGAGTGTAGCTTGATTAACCGGTAGGTTTATTTGTCT
>NW_015377297.1:0-350 GCF_001272555.1 Dufourea novaeangliae | reverse complement strand
ATTCGTTTTTATATCTTGCCTTACATTTGGATATTTGTAACAGATAAATTCAGAATAGATGTACATTAAACGTCAAATAAGACCACAATCGCGAAATAACGAATTTCAGTCTTGTTTGCGCATATCCTCTCGGTTACCTTAGTTACCAACGTCTTAAACAATTCAGCATCATTATGCCTCGTGTAGCATCAAACATCAAGTGACTTTGAAGTACAAACATGCCAATTCATAAGTATTCACGTCTTGAGAAATACTTCATTATGTCACCTAGTGTACGAGCACCGACGAGGTATAGGATAGACCTATCATCTTATGGGACTTCGTGTCTTATGTTCTGAAATACCGATAGT
>NW_015377296.1:0-355 GCF_001272555.1 Dufourea novaeangliae | reverse complement strand
GATAATTACGACACATGGAGGATTCAGGTAGAGGCTCTATTAAGCAAAAATGGGACATGGGCATACGTCTCAGGAGACAGACCTAAACCCGAAGTATACGGACAAGGGGCCGAACGTATCGCAGCGATAACGGCAGCCAACTCATGGATGGAAGAGGATCGAATGGCCAAATCGGATCTCATCCTCGCAATGAGCTCATCGCAACTCAAGCACATCCGCAATTGCGTAACGTCGCGAGATATACGGGCGAAGCTGGAATCCATCTACGCATCGCAGGGCCCAACGCGAAAAGCGACGCTGTTGGAACAGCTGCTATCGCAAAGAATGCACGAGGGTGACGACGTAAGGGACTACC
>NW_015377295.1:0-356 GCF_001272555.1 Dufourea novaeangliae | reverse complement strand
GTTTACTAATCAAAATATTTGGAAACAGTGGTGTAAGTGAATCGTAATTAATAAATTCGCTTCTAGATTGTATAAAATCCTTTTGGTGCTTAATTTTCACAGGCAGACATTTTTTAACAATTTTCTGAACCTACAGACGTGTTTTTACAACTTCAACAGGTATGTAGAGTTTTGTAAAACATTAATCACAAAAATCATTTTACGGAAATCAGCACGAGTGTGACTTACACCACTATGATTTTGACCTCGCCAGCAACGGAAAAATATTTTCTCAATGTCATGTTATAAACAAATTTCCGGATCGTTAAAATTTTTTTAAATGAAAAAAAGAACTAATTCAACAATCTTATTAACCG
>NW_015377294.1:0-355 GCF_001272555.1 Dufourea novaeangliae | reverse complement strand
GTGTAAAGGAGCCTTAATGAGCCAGGATTTAAACCGCGGCCTTTTGTTCCTAAATTTGCCGTTAGCTGTTGACGATGACCATAACCAGGGATTTTTGGACAGCTGAAAAGCACGTGCAGGACAATAAAGGATTTTTAGCGGATTTACGGATTTTCGCTGTAACTGATTTCCAAAATTTCCTGATTACCAATATATTTGTCACAGCCACACAAACACCGAACTCTAGTCATAAACAAACATATCCACCTCTCTGATGCACCGTTTAACCAATAGAAACACACACGAATCCAAGACAGAACCGAACAAACAACAAGAAGTGAGTTCGCAAACACTTCCAACTAGTCCACTTTGACAG
>NW_015377293.1:0-355 GCF_001272555.1 Dufourea novaeangliae | reverse complement strand
TCTATAAAAGGGTTTAACATGCGTAATTTGCCATTGTAATATTGTTTGGAATTTGATAAAAGTTTTAGGTCATCAGCAAATTCTGTATTTTGCACGAACTTTATGAGTCGTTGTCGTGCGATTTGCAATTCTTCTACAGTAAGTAAGCTTGTCCGTTTTGGCTTATTAGTGAGATTGTAGTAAAATCGCAGACAATATGCAGTTGTACGTTCTAACCGCCCCATTGACGAAAACCTCTCAATAAATGTATCAACCGTAGTACCTAACGTGGCAAGGGATATTACGGTTCGACGCTCCGGCACTTCGACAGGTAACAATGCAATAAATGGCCAATTGTCCTCAGATTTTCGTAACC
>NW_015377292.1:0-355 GCF_001272555.1 Dufourea novaeangliae | reverse complement strand
TATGTGAAACTTCCGTCCGGTTCTCCCGATAATGTATCGCCCAACAGTTTTAATTTCTTCCTGGATAACCTATAGCGGATTACTAGGAGATAAAAAGGATAATATGTACAACGAAATCTGTAATCTCTACCTTCTTTAAGAATAACATTTGGCGGTAGATGTTTCTTTTTCGTATAAAGACTGATATTAACAGTAAATTACATTACGTGTCATGGATTTTGTACTTTAGTTTTGCAATAGAAAGGTTCACAGAATTTGATGCAATCATCACGTGTCCTAATACATGTGAACGGGGGTGTATATTTAATTTATAGGAATCCACAATTGTAATTAAGGAAGAGCTTTGTCTGTGTCT
>NW_015377291.1:0-355 GCF_001272555.1 Dufourea novaeangliae | reverse complement strand
CGCGGAGGGGCAGACGGGGCGGGGCCACGGCGGTGCCGGGCATGGGGAAGGGCGGGGCTACGGCGGTGCCGGGCAACAGTGAGGCGGTGACGCCGGGCGCGGCTGCTGGGCAGCCGCGCGAGGAGCGGCCGGCGCAGGAGCCGGTCGCGGAGGAAGGGGGATCCCGCCGGGGGAAGGCCATGGACACGGCCTAGTGTTCATGCCCCCCGTTCGGATCCTCCAGGCCAATTTCAACCCCTCGGCCCGGGCTCAGGACTTGTTCCTACACAGCCTGGCCGAGTTTGGTGTGGGATTGGCGGTCGCCGCGGAGCCGTACCGCGTCCCCGATCGCCCGGATTGGGCGGGGGACGCGCTG
>NW_015377290.1:0-351 GCF_001272555.1 Dufourea novaeangliae | reverse complement strand
TAAACAAATTCTAACGAATATTAACAAAGTTATGGAACATTGAATCTCAATAATTTTTCACTAATGCACAAGTGAGGTGATACTTTTGAACAGAACTGTAGTTTTTGAACACCTCCTAGCACCTAGTTTTTCAAGAAATATATATGTATATAGCAATGTCCAAGGATAAAAATATATCAAAAGTAAAGGGGTGCTTTGAAGTGCAAAAAATGTAATTCAATGTTTTATACTTGATTTTACGAAGAAAAAAAACACTGTTTTCAAATTGTTATTTTATCAAAACCATAGAAAAAAGTGAAGGAAACAAGGTGCCAAATTACTCTACATACCTTCCTCTATATCCTACATATG
>NW_015377289.1:0-353 GCF_001272555.1 Dufourea novaeangliae | reverse complement strand
GTGGGCGGAGTATAGGTGATACGCTTGAGCGCCATCCATTTTCAGGGCTAGTTCATTCGGCCGGTGAGTTGTTACACATTCCTTAGCGGATTCCGACTTCCATGGCCACCGTCCGGCTGTCTAGATGAACTAACACCTTTTGTGGTGTCTGATGAGCGTATACTCCGGCACCTTAACTCCGCGTTCGGTTCATCCCGCATCGCCAGTTCTGCTTACCAAAAATGGCCCACTAAAAGCTCTTCATTCAAGAGTCCACGTTCACTTAAGTAACAAGGACATTTTACATATTCAAAGTTTGAGAATAGGTCAAGATCGTTTCAATCCCAATACCTCTAATCATTCGCTTTACCCCA
>NW_015377288.1:0-353 GCF_001272555.1 Dufourea novaeangliae | reverse complement strand
ATTAATTGTGTAAAGTACATAGTGTAATCTTGACATCACACACAAGTGTTTGCTCACGATGAATTCGAGATTTACCACTAAATCAATGTGATAAATCAACGAACCGAATTGTAACATTATTCTTGTAATGCAAAAATGTTAAAAGTATTATCGTTTTGCAAACTGGACCCCTGAGTCATACTTTACAAAACTTCAGAAATTGGCGAAAATCATGACTTAATCCCTCTCCAATTTCAAAATCCAAGACATCGTGTACAAAAGTGTAATAATAACCCATATAAGTTTCTTTCGAAATGATAAAATCATGGACCCAATAAATTTCCCACTTCTACTTCATTTCTCAATTGTCATGG
>NW_015377287.1:0-352 GCF_001272555.1 Dufourea novaeangliae | reverse complement strand
AGAACCGTTTACATGGTCCAATTTTCATTATCTAATAAAAAAAGTTTCGAATAACGACTAACTGATATAAACGTACTGCAGTATTGATTGAACGTGGAAATTCTAATTCTTATAGTAAAATAATACTGTTCTTTGAATGAGTGGACACTTGGCAAACAATGATTTAACCTCATTAACCGTTTGGAGGTTAGAAAGACGCTCGTAGATGTTATCTTTCACTATCTAGTATTCTACTCAAATTTTGCTCAACCCCAATACCAACCAATCTCACTCTATTTCGACACAGAACGACGTCATCGTCAACGGTTTGCAACAATTTCGTTTCATTTGAATTAATTAAATCCCAAGATCT
>NW_015377286.1:0-352 GCF_001272555.1 Dufourea novaeangliae | reverse complement strand
AGAATTCCTTTTGTATCTAAGAAAATATTAATGATGAAATAATTATTGTAATTAAAGTTGTAAAAAAAATCGTATGGCAAGGGGTTAATGTACTTCATGCGAAGTTTGTTTATATTCTATTTATAGAATATCTATAGATTACTCTAAGATGTTTTGTTTGAATATTAAATATTTGCGGAGACAATTCTCCCTCCCCTAAAAAATTATATAATATGGATATAGCTCATAAACAGAGTATTGCTATTAATACACTTGCAGTTATTGCATATAATGCAGCGAACGTGACATTTTTCTTTCGAGAAACTAATTAATCCCAATGGCCCTCTATGCGCCACCCGGCTTACTACTACCT
>NW_015377285.1:0-351 GCF_001272555.1 Dufourea novaeangliae | reverse complement strand
GTCCATGTTAGACCTAATGTCTGATCTCTGTTAAGGCTAATGTCTGGTCCATGTTAGACCCAATGTCTGATCTCTGTTAAGGCCAATGTCTGGTTCATGTTAGACTCAATGTCTGATCTCTGTTAGGGCCAATGTCTGGTCCATGTTAGACCCAATGTCTGATTTCTGTTAAGACCAATGTCTGATCTCTGTTAGGGCCAATGTCTGGTCCATGTTAGACCCAATGTCTGATCTCTGTTAAGGCCAATGTCTGATCTCTGTTAGGGCCAATATTTGGTCTATGTTAGGGCCAATGTCTGGTCCATGTTAGGCCCAATGTCTGATCTCTGTTAAGGCCAATGTCTGGTCCAT
>NW_015377284.1:0-350 GCF_001272555.1 Dufourea novaeangliae | reverse complement strand
GTGCAACCACCGACCGCAGCTACCGCCTCCGACACGGCCTCCGCGGTGACCGACTCGTCGAGGTCCGTCAGCCGCACCTCGGCGGTCTTGACGGGCCTGCTGACACGCACGTCGGTCCCGCTGAATACGTCCTCCAGGCGCCGCGCGAGGGCGTCTGCCCGGGCAACACTCTCCGGCCCCGGGACCTCCAGTATCGAGGCCCCGGTCTGGCCCATGCGGTAGCGGAGGTCCGCGATGCCGACGTCCGCCAGACGGACGCCGGACCTCGCCTTCTGCAGGACCTCCGTATACGAGGTCGAGCTGCCCGGGGCGACCGTGAGCGCCACCGCGGCCCTCTTGGGGGCACGCGG
>NW_015377283.1:0-350 GCF_001272555.1 Dufourea novaeangliae | reverse complement strand
GCCAGGCGCCCATAAAGCGCCGCGACGAAGCCGCGCCCGCGCGTCAAAACGCTCAGGGGCGCGACCTCGTCGCCGACCACCGCCACGGAGCCCAGCGCGTCCCCCGCCCAATCGGGGTTGTCAGGGACGCGGTACGGCTCCGCGGCGACGGCCAGGCCAACCCCCCACTCAGCCAGGCAATGGACAAACAAGTCCTATGCCCGGGCCGAGTGGTTGAGGTTGGCCTGGAGGACCCGATTGGGGGGGAAGACTAGTCCGTCTCCATAGCCTCCCCCCTGCCGGATCCTCCCTCCTCCGCCGCCGACGCCGGCGGAGTCACAGGCGGGTCGCCAGCCGAACTCGTCGGCTGT
>NW_015377282.1:0-349 GCF_001272555.1 Dufourea novaeangliae | reverse complement strand
CCCGCCGACACATCTTTCCAGAAGATCTTTCTTCGATAGATCTTGGTATATGGGTAATAAATGCTTTTGTACGTCAGGATGAAGTGGGAACGCGTACTCGAAACTTCTCAACGACATTATCCTCACTATTCGCAGCACTAAGTTTTCTTGCTTATATTTTGAAGCACTTTGTCCTTTCGGAGCACCTTCTTTTTCGATGAACTGATTGCCGACGAACCTTCTTTTACGCGGCCTAGACTGACGATATTTATCGTCTTTACTTCCTTTTAGATACATTTCAATAATTTTTCACTTCTGCACGGGCCGAAATTCGGAACACAACTGACTCCGAAAAACAAAATTTATACCT
>NW_015377281.1:0-349 GCF_001272555.1 Dufourea novaeangliae | reverse complement strand
CCGACGGACCCCGTGGAGTGGTCCGCCGAATGGGGGGTCAGCGAGGAGGAGCTCGTCGTGGCCGTCGCGCGCCTCGGAGGCCGTAGGGCTAACCGACCCCGCTCGGATCGAGAGGCGGAGGGCGAGGCGCGCCGGAGGTCGGTGGCTGGTCGCCGCCCCGGCTGCGGGGGGGCCTGATGCCCCCTGAGCTCCCCCACCTCTCGGCCGGTCGCTGGGTGGCTGGCGTGACGCGCGACCTTGCACGATTGGCGGTAACGGGCCCTTGGGCCCGCCGGCCTGTTGCGGAGTCGCCGGGCACGTGGGGGTGCGCTGACACCCCTGCCTTGAGGTGCCCGCGTCGATGCCGCCG
>NW_015377280.1:0-348 GCF_001272555.1 Dufourea novaeangliae | reverse complement strand
GATTTTATTAATTATTGCTTGTGAAAAATTAGTATAAATAGATGTTATAAATTAATTAGAGTATGTGAAAAATTAGTGTTAAATAGTTAAAAATTAATTATTTTGAATGTTAGTTTTGTATAACGTGTAGAGTGCTAAATCCAACGGAGGTACCGTCCGCGGGTGTAATTAATCGCGCAGTGTGTGCACATTTTTCCGCGGTTGGAACAATCGCGCAGTGTGTGTGGACATTTTTCGCGGATTTTTGTGGTGTAATCTCTTGGATACCAAAATGGAATACAGTACAATCACGGGATGTTTATTCCACGAAAAACCGGCGGATACAATCAACGCGACGCAGATTTGGAA
>NW_015377279.1:0-348 GCF_001272555.1 Dufourea novaeangliae | reverse complement strand
GACGATAATCGAAAACAGTCTGTAGTTGTCAAAATTGTTAATGTTGAACATTTTAAACAGTCACCTCTACGACAATTTGTATTTTGTTTACAGTAAACAAATGTCCCATAACCCGTGTACACAATATATTTCTGAGTACAAACTTTATAGAATTTACAATACAACATTTTGAATATAAAGAATAATTGCCAAACGATGAAAAGTATTCTTAATAAACATGAGTCGAAAGATTAATTTTTTAAAGTTATAAACAATTTTTCGCTTCGGTTAAAGGGACTTTCTCACTGACAAAAAATTGTACAAGTACTGTAAATAATTTCGCAACTAGGAAAAGATTAAATCATAAGG
>NW_015377278.1:0-344 GCF_001272555.1 Dufourea novaeangliae | reverse complement strand
TTCAAATCACCTCACGAGTCTCCCATTTCCGGTTCCTCCAAGATTTTAGTTTCACCCTGTATACCCTACATGTATGTTACAGTGTGAATATGTTCTTATGGTGAAATCGTAAAATAGAGCAAATGCCGGTCGTTCTCGAGGCACAGATTCACGACCCCTCGACAACAATGGCATTCGTAGTCTTATTATATCTGCCCAGACAGCAGATGACGCCCAATGACGCCTTGAAGACGGCTTAAAGACGCCTTAGACCTAAAATAGCCGGAAAATGGGCGTCATCGAGGCGTCATGTGCAATCTGGGTGTAGTTACTGATTTCTCGTACAATTTATTATTTGAATATAA
>NW_015377277.1:0-347 GCF_001272555.1 Dufourea novaeangliae | reverse complement strand
CGACGTTGGTCCTGGGGGACTTCAACGCGAAGTCCACCCTGTGGGGAAGCCCCGGGACCGACGAGCGGGGGGATGCCGTGCGGGAGTGGGCGGCAGGACTGGACCTCCGATTGCTCAACGGGCGCTCGGACTCTTGGAGGAGGACGCCCAGATGGCCGCCTCCCTCGCCGCGTCCTGGCCGGGACTCCGGCCGGGCCAGTCGCGGACGTCGATCGGGAGGCCGAATGGCTCCGGGGTGCATTGACGGCGGCGTGTGACACCGCCATGCCCCGGGCCAGGAGGGTCCCGAGACGGGCCTCGTACTGGTGGAGCGGCGCCATAGCCGAGCTTCGTTGCACATGCAACGC
>NW_015377276.1:0-347 GCF_001272555.1 Dufourea novaeangliae | reverse complement strand
TGACCTGAATTTACCGGAAAATCTACTGACAATTTGGTTGTTGAACGCACTACCCGGTGAGTACGAAAATTTTTGTATAGCTATTGAATCCAGGGAAAAAATGCCAAGCCTGGAAGAATTAAAAACGAAGCTCCTTGAGGAAGAGGCCAGAAGATGTCAGTATGACAGAGAGGAAGGGCCAAGCAAAATCGAGGCGCTCCTATCAAAGAAAAATGGTGCGCTAAAATGGGAAAAACCAGAACAGAAAAACACACACATAGAACGGGGTAAGAGACAAAACTATAAATGTTATACATGCAATAAAATTGGTCATATATCAAAATACTGCAAATCAAAACGTAAACAAA
>NW_015377275.1:0-348 GCF_001272555.1 Dufourea novaeangliae | reverse complement strand
CGAGGGCGGGGGTCACGTCGGGGGGATCCGCGACGGTCCAACACCGGCACCGTCTCCACCCCGCCGCTACGGCCCCCAGCCGCGGACGGACCCGCAGAGCGCCGCCGGTCGCCGCCGCCGAGCAGGTCGCCGAGGCGCCCCATCAGGCGCGCCTCCATATCGTCGACCAGGCACCCGACGCGCCGCTCCACGGCCCCTCCACCGCCGCCATAGTGACGGGGCGCTCCTCCCGAGACGCCCCGCCAGGCGGAGGCGACCATCACCGCGGAGCCGGCCGCGGCTCCATCGCCGCCACCGCGGCAGCGGCGGCCCGCTCGAGCCGCCGCCGAGGGGGCAACGGTGGCAACG
>NW_015377274.1:0-347 GCF_001272555.1 Dufourea novaeangliae | reverse complement strand
GGATCAAGAATGAAATATACAAGGAACATTTTTTTACCAATCCTTTAGTAGCTCATTATATTGTTCGACAGGGATTTTACAGGTGTACATTAATGGGAACAACATCTATGTGTGTACTTTTGGTAAATACAGCCGGAGTTTCCGTCCGTCACGCTACAAATCGCTTAATACGTGTTCGATACAATTTTAACCACCTATTATAATCGGTAGACTTTGTTCCTATACATACGGTAGACAGATATACAAAAACATTGTATCGTACAAAATAGTAGCAGTAGTATCACCAACAGTTTCGTTCCCACGGGTTCTTCTCTTGCGTACGGTATCACTCATTGGCCTTTCCATTT
>NW_015377273.1:0-347 GCF_001272555.1 Dufourea novaeangliae | reverse complement strand
CGTTATCGACGCTGATCGCCGCAACAGTCGTAAACAACAAGAGATATCAAAAAATGGTTGAAATATGTTAGAGTTGATGCGTGAATACACTATCGGCTGAGTGCGTTTAATAGCAGACAGATTTATTTCGAATATAAAGACGATCTGAATTACAAAATGTCGCTTCGTGTTCAGATGGTTCGAACAACTGACTCGGGCATCCGGCCGATTACATTAGGAGAATCGCACTGGATGGTGTTGTACACCAGTTGGCGCGGATTATAAACTTTTCCCCTTAATAAAGTTATACCGTTTCTAGAGATCTATAAAGCTACTTTTATCGATTAAACAAAAATAAAGTTTTTCGA
>NW_015377272.1:0-347 GCF_001272555.1 Dufourea novaeangliae | reverse complement strand
CCAGACCCAGCAGCGAAACGGACGCTATGGTAGAGCGAGGCCTCAGCGCAGAATGGGTACACGACTGAGCGAAAGCACAGACCCACCCGGCAGCGAAACTGATGCTATAGCAGACCAAAGCCTGAGCGGAGGATGGGTATGAGCGAACGAATGCACAGGCCCAGTAGCGGAACGGATGCTATGGCAAACCGAAGCCTGAGCGGAGGATGAGTATGACTGTGACTAAGCGGTGGATGGGTATGATTATGTGAAAGCACAGACCCGGCAACGGAACGGATGCTATGGGCACACCGAAGTTTGAGCGGAGGTCGGGTGTTACTGAGCGAATGCCCAGACCCTGCGGCAGC
>NW_015377271.1:0-347 GCF_001272555.1 Dufourea novaeangliae | reverse complement strand
CACCTGGCCGCTCTATATAGGACAGGCTTTGACTACATTATTTTGGTATCTAGATTTCGATCTATGTCCTCGAATGTTGGAAGACTTTGTACGGAACACTATTAGGTGAACTACAGTAGTGCTCGTTTAGTAGACCTATTTATTCCCCGCTGAACACTACGGATAACTTTGTTCGACGACGTCACTATCTATGTCCCTCAATTTCTGAGGACTTTGAACGGAACACTCCTAGGTAAACTACAGTAGTGCTCGCTTAGTAGACTCATTTATACCCCGCTTGAAATTATGGATAACTTTCTTCGACGACGTTATCGTCTATGTCCTCGAATGTTTAAAGACTTTGAACG
>NW_015377270.1:0-336 GCF_001272555.1 Dufourea novaeangliae | reverse complement strand
TGTTCAGTTCACGGGAGTATTACGCAATGTTCTGGTGGTACGTACAGAATAACGGATATGCAGTTGCTGCTGTGCAAGTGTTTGGCTACGTAGAACATCTGATAAATTGAAAACAATCGGCCCTTTTTGGGGCCACGAATTTTCCTAACGTAGGGACAACACATTGGATTAAAAATACATTGTGTGGATTTGTGACACGTGATTGTGTCGGATGATGAGTGTTAGTGGTCGTGCAGTGAAGTGAATACATATTCGGTGGAATAACCCGGATGGACTTGACGTTACAACCCTTAACTTCGGTTGGTGAGGTATACCTGCGATCACCTGCGAACTGGG
>NW_015377269.1:0-346 GCF_001272555.1 Dufourea novaeangliae | reverse complement strand
GTCATACAAGCGAGATTGAATATAATATGGGTTATAGACTGGGTTGACAGTCGTAGCCATGAGAATAGAGAAACATATGAACGTAGGTCGGTGACAAATTTCTTACAGGGTTCAAGAAACTAAATAGGAGAGTAGTAGTCAAAACTCTACGTAGAAAAATAAGGTCCAAATTACAAATCCCGTACCCTACTACCTTAACCCTTCGTGATGCCCCTCTTCCAAACATCGCGCCCAAATAAGGATGGGGCGAAGGTTGACCTCTCTTGGTTTGATCCGTTTTGACCATCGGTGAAGGGATATTGAGGTTGGGGGATGTTTACGTTCGAATGTCTGACTGGAAGTTTTG
>NW_015377268.1:0-345 GCF_001272555.1 Dufourea novaeangliae | reverse complement strand
CCGAAACTGTAAAGGTCTGCTACAGTACCCCCTTACCAGTGATAACGCACAAAGAAAATACATAAAATAAAAACAACTTATAAATGTGTTCCTAGATAGAAATTACTAATAAGATTTACGCTACATATTGCATGAAAAATTAACCATATATAAAAGTGATAATACTACAGAATATATGTGAATATACATAACACACACTAAAAGTACCATATCCTTATAAAACACTCTATATAATATACCCTTACAATACGTAATCTTAATATACTCTTACAACATCCATTACAATAGAATATAACTAAAAACCAGCCTGCAATCGATCGGGAAAACGAACGGTCCTACCACGAC
>NW_015377267.1:0-333 GCF_001272555.1 Dufourea novaeangliae | reverse complement strand
GAAGACAATATCGAGCTAATGGCTGCGAACTTCTAATCTATCTCATAAAACCACGTTCTATATCACATCGAACTAGGATTATTTTAGAAATCCCTATAAGATTCAAAGTGTAAAAATGTCAAGTACTTTGAATGTTTTAGAAAATTATTCGAGATAAAGATGTATGGAATTATTGAAAATTACTTTTCCTTATTCTGTAAATTCTTTGATTGGAATATGAATGCTGCTGGAAGTAGAAACATTTTCACAGGACAATGATATAAATGGAACTTTGAAACTTTTTTAAGTGTTACAGTGACATTTTGTTATATGTTCCATAATGTTAATAATATT
>NW_015377266.1:0-345 GCF_001272555.1 Dufourea novaeangliae | reverse complement strand
TCGAATACGATTCGATACTTAAAACCTTTGAAAGTCTTCATAAGTCTTGAATCTTGAGTGTTTAAAGATTCGACTTCCAAGATTTTTAAGTATCGAATCATATTCAAAGATATTCGACTCTCCATAAAACTGAAAAACTTCGTCTCTTCGAAATTGAGATTCAAACGCCCATCACTATATTGTGTGTCACCTAACTGTTGGTTTAAAATGGAAGTAAGCAACAATATATACAAAAATGTCAATTAGTCATTTAAAGTTTGGAAGACAATTTACATGATTATGAAACGATGTACAGTAAATCCTCAATGAGTGTTCGAAGACTTCTCAACATAGACAAGAAGTCCC
>NW_015377265.1:0-345 GCF_001272555.1 Dufourea novaeangliae | reverse complement strand
TGTATCAGTTGATCATAAAATTTTTCAAGTATAATATTCACATTTGCTGAATACCTGCATGTTAAATATTCAAAGCAGACTAAAAATCATAGGCGGAATATTTGTAATACGGCTTTTAGCCATTAACTTCTTGCCTTATAACATCGAGTCAGACACGTGATAACAATTTCAAACTGAATTTAATAAACATATATATTATTAATTTTCTTTGAGTCGACGACACACTATTCCGCTAGTATTAACATTTAAGGTTTAGAATAAATGTAACACACTTGCCATAAGAATAGAATTCCTTTTGTATCTAAGAAAATATTAATGATGAAATAATTATTGTAAGTAAAGTTG
>NW_015377264.1:0-344 GCF_001272555.1 Dufourea novaeangliae | reverse complement strand
GGTCGAAGAACCGGAAATCACCATTTAATAATTGATCGAACAGAGCAATTTGTGTTTTCGTTAGATAAAAGAAGTTTCTCGGAAGTTTGGTACCGCTTATTAATTATTGCCGCGATAAGTCGTCGATCTCTCTCCTGTCTCCTCTCTTCCCTCTTTGTTCCCCCTTTCTTCTGGGGATAACAACGACCAGAGGAAAGAAATTCATCTCGATGATCGAATGTATTATACGAAAGTATTCGCGACTTTTTTTTTTCTTTTAGAGTTATCGTTGCGACAATTGAAGGATCGTCGATTCGATCCAGGGGCAACGACTCGAAACGTCTTGAACTGTCTTACGAGATTCG
>NW_015377263.1:0-344 GCF_001272555.1 Dufourea novaeangliae | reverse complement strand
GCCTACTTTTTCTGAATTTATATAAATATCATTACAATTATATTGTACAATTATATAAATAAGTTGAATTAAAGTAACATAAGTATCTTAGGGCACTTTTATTGAATCTATACAAATATTGCGCGGGAAAAATTGGGATTTATGGGACATACTAGTTGCGCCCCCATCACTTGGTGGCGGAAATTGGAACTAAATTCAGAACTTTCGATAGTTCGCAAAGTCGCCACCAGATGGCGCTGCTTAAAAGTTTTAGAATTTGTTTTCCTACGCTTCCACTTTTTCCGCGCTTTTTTCAATTCAAATTTCGTGCCAAATTTAACATTAATCTTATTTTTAACGCGATT
>NW_015377262.1:0-343 GCF_001272555.1 Dufourea novaeangliae | reverse complement strand
GAGGAGAACAGTGAAATACTGGAAGAAAGTGGTATTTTCCATTTTTGCTCGCATGGTCTTGAATGCATACATATTATACCAACACAACAGAGAAGGAAAGGTTATGACTCGACTCGAATTTATAACCAGTATCATTCAGTCGATCTCAACAGAATGGATGGCGGAAAAAAATATGAATCCAGAAAGTTCATTGGGTCACACATCGAGGGATTCAACAGTCCCAGGTATCCGCAAACTTCCTGGAAGAAGGGAAAAAGTTTGCGTAGTTTGCAGTAGGGTGGATGGTGGGCCTGTGCGAAGATCGCGCACAATTTGTAATAATTGCAATAAAGGGTTGCATGGT
>NW_015377261.1:0-343 GCF_001272555.1 Dufourea novaeangliae | reverse complement strand
GCGCCTCCCTGACGGCCTGGTCAGGTGCTCCAGCTCCAGGAGCATCGACCGGGTCGTCGCCATAAGCGACGACGAGGACGTGGACTCTGACGGGTCTACGACGTCCATCTCGTCGGTGCGCTTGGGGGGGGGGCGGCTCCGGCGCCTCGGGCGGCTGGAAGAGGGGGCGGCCCCCTGTCGCTGTTGACAGGGGCGGACTCGCGGAGGCCAAGCGAAAGCGGCTCAAGCTTACGCATAAAGAGTAGGGCCTCCGCGAGGAGGACATTGAGGACCGGGCGGCGCCGCCGCCCCCGGTCTCAAAATCCTGCATGAGGCTGCCACCGGGTGAAGCGGTGGCAGAAGA
>NW_015377260.1:0-342 GCF_001272555.1 Dufourea novaeangliae | reverse complement strand
TCAAATCGAATGCTTGATCAAGCCGATATCTGTCCGCATAACGCTTTAAGAGACATCCAAAGTGAACTAAAGGACGTACGCATGACGATACACAATGACAACAATCGCAAACAATCGTGATTTTAGTAATGTTTTTATTATTACTGGTTCCCAGTCGCTACAGGATATTAATCTACGTTCTTTGATCTTGTAATCCAAAGCCTGGGAATGAAAAGTTATGCTCGTTTAACGGTGTAAATGTGATTGTAACCTGCTGCGTTTGGGGTTATCACTCCATATGGGTCTTCATTAACATATGCATAAATAATGTGACTAATTCTGGGTTTCTGCAGTATTGGGGCT
>NW_015377259.1:0-340 GCF_001272555.1 Dufourea novaeangliae | reverse complement strand
ATCTATCAATGACACACACATAGCAGATCTTAGGGATCGCAAAGCAATTTCTCTAAATACTTAGTAATTTTTAAATTTCATATAGGGGGCTATCAGTTAGATTAGAAAAAAAAAAAAACTCCACTGTGTAGTGAAGTTTTATGTGTATTTTTGTAAATAATGTATATAAATGAGTTTTCCCCCCTTTCCTCTTTTCCTATATTCCTTTTCCTTAATATTAAGGGGGGAGACTCCGTGGCCCGTGTGCTGTGTCCGTGCGCTCACACAATCAACGGGGACCGTGTATGTATACGCGATGCACGAGAGAGACATTCGATTTCGTAGAATCCAACTTCTGCCT
>NW_015377258.1:0-237 GCF_001272555.1 Dufourea novaeangliae | reverse complement strand
CTGCTGCTGCTGCTGCTGCTGCTGCTGCTGCTGCTGCTGCTGGTGCAGCTGCTGCTGCTGCTGGTGCTGCTGCTGCTGGTGCAGCTGCTGCTGCTGCTGGTGCTGCTGCTGCTGCTGCTGGTGCTGCTGCTGCTGCTGCTGGTTCTAGTGCTGCTGCTGCTGCTGCTGGTTCTAGTGCTGCTGCTGGTGCTGGTGCGGCTGCTGCTGCTGCTGCTGCTGCTGCTGCTGCTGCTGCTG
>NW_015377257.1:0-342 GCF_001272555.1 Dufourea novaeangliae | reverse complement strand
AAGGTGAGCATTAATACAGTAATACAGTGGACTCTAATTATATTGCAATGATCAGGGCTTTAGGAGACTAAAATGGAATTTTTTATTTTTTTTTTTATTTTGTTCTTCAACTTTTTTTGCAGTTTCGAGCTATCCGTCCATTACTGCTTCATTCAGACTTATTGTTGCTCTCATTCTTTGTTGAGTTAGATCGAAACATTTTCCTTTCTTGCTTTCCAAATTGTATTTTATTTCAGATTTCCTTAGTTTCAATTTGTTTCCTGTTTCGGTCACTTAGCGACCGGACGAATTGTGCCGGTGTTTCTAGGTAGGAGAGTGAATTTGTGTGCTCGAAAGTACGTG
>NW_015377256.1:0-342 GCF_001272555.1 Dufourea novaeangliae | reverse complement strand
GAGAGCTTAACGGTAAATAAATTAAATGTAACTGATATGTGGTTTGCAGATTCTGCCGCAACGAAACACTTGTGTATGAGGCCAGAATGGTTTAAGAAATTAAACAATTTTCAGAGCAATGAGCACAAAGTTCGCATTGGCAATGGGGACCTTGTTGCAGCACTCGGTACAGGTGACATTGACGTTAAAGTTAAGAATTCTGACGGTACATTTAATATACAAACTGTTTGCGATGTATGGTACGTGCCTGAATTAAAAAAAAATCTGCTATCAATAGGGCGTACAGCGGAAAAAGGTATGAGAGTAATTTTTCAAGAAGGTGGAAAAAGGGTTATGTTTTGT
>NW_015377255.1:0-342 GCF_001272555.1 Dufourea novaeangliae | reverse complement strand
ATCGCAGACATCATAGCTTATTACATTTTAATAACGAGGCTCGGGTTACAATTCCCGACAGTAGTAAAGCAGCAGGTAGTAGCCCATCAGGTAGTGCCTCGCGGGAGAACGCCACCTCTTCAACAGAAACGATCAGAACCGCTTTAACCGTATTGTTTGATTCCGAAGTACTTCTAGGCACAGCGCAGGTAAAAATTCTAGACAATTTGAATGAAGAACATTGCTGTCGCGTGCTCCTGGATGGGGGATCTCAAGCTCATTTTATATCAGAAAGATTAGTTGATCGCTTGAAGATAAAGAAGCAGGAAATAAATTTAACATTTTCCGGATTAAGCAAACTTA
>NW_015377254.1:0-341 GCF_001272555.1 Dufourea novaeangliae | reverse complement strand
GTAAGAAGAAAGGTTAGGGTTACAGGACAATTGACAGTAGATGAGATTCAGAATGCACATTTACGAATCTTAAAATTAGTTCAAGCTGAAGCATTTTCGTCAGATATAAGTAATTTAAAACAAAATCGGTCGCTTGGGAAGCACAGCAGATTGCGTAATTTGAATCCGTTTGTTGATAATGATGGTATATTACGTGTAGGAGGTAGATTAAAGCATGCCCCCTTAAGTTATTCACAGAAACATCCCATTTTGTTGCCACATAAACATCATATTACTAATCTGATTATTAGACACGAGCATTTACGGCATTGGCATGCAGGGATACAAGCAACCTTAAATGC
>NW_015377253.1:0-342 GCF_001272555.1 Dufourea novaeangliae | reverse complement strand
CCTCCATTCGTTGATTAAGTTTATAATTTTGTGTAATTCGAGGGAGGATTGGTCTTCAATTAAAGACAATTTATAGATTTTGCAAATTAATTAAAACTATGAACTTAAATTTCGAAGCTCAGGTGATCGCATGTATTAGATATTTTAAAATTTAACTATGTGGTTGTAGAATTTTTTTATTGTTCCTATAGATATTATGTATATGCAATTACAAACAATGAAATTAACCTTATATGTAAATAAATAGTATAAGTGTTCGACAAATGTGATAGATGAGTAAATAATGTTTTTAATAATAACATTTAAATAAGCTTTTATATCACATTTAATTCGTAATAGGTC
>NW_015377252.1:0-339 GCF_001272555.1 Dufourea novaeangliae | reverse complement strand
TTGTATGGATTGAAGGGTTACATAATGTAATGCATATTTTTTTCTTGTAAGTGGAGGCATTTCAGAGATTTGAAGATCAACTTCGTTTTTCCAAATGGAATGCTATATTTTTTATGCCAAAATATCGAAGAGCGTTAAATTTTGAGTAACAAAGTACTGTCCTTTATTAACCGCAAACCTAATAATTAACGAATAATTCCACTTTGTTTGTGTTCACCACTTATGAAAATGGTCTGTGCGTAATATCAACTTGATTGATGATAACTTCTCAAGATTGATCAACACTAACGATAACTTCAATACTGAATCACGGACAGAATAGGCGATTACGATTTGATA
>NW_015377251.1:0-339 GCF_001272555.1 Dufourea novaeangliae | reverse complement strand
AATGCAGCGAGAGTAGGCAGTCGATGGTAAGCCTCCGAGGTTACAACACCAACACTGCACTAGCATTCGCGGTTACCGATTGTACTAAATAAACGAAGTGAGGACAATTTCTATTGTTTTATACCACCTTACCCACCTCACTCTTATATATTGCAAATAAAAAATATTCTTAAAATATATATTGTTTTATATATTATATACCATAAATCAGAATGTTTATGACTCTAGATACAATCGACCCGCGTGCACCCATCGCTGTCAGTTGATTGTTAACCTATTGTAAATTTCGTCTGTCAATTTCTGACGATTGAAGTTTTTAGTATGTTATTAACTTTATTA
>NW_015377250.1:0-341 GCF_001272555.1 Dufourea novaeangliae | reverse complement strand
CATTTAAATAAGCTTTTATATCACATTTAATTCGTAATAGGTCATTCCATTTTAAATCGATCACTTCTTGGTTTCAGTGTCAGAGGTATTGAAAAAGTCTCCGCACAAAATAGCTGTTCATTCCATTCCTGTCTCCTACATTACGAAAACGACCGTTTTATCTATGCAACGATGCTGTAACAGTTACAGTAAAGTTATTATATTAAAATTACTAGTAAGTTTATTGAAATTAGCATTAAAGTAATTTGTTCCAAGTATTAGCATTAAAGTAATTTGTCCGTTGTAACTTCGACAGTCTTGCAAAGGTACATTTAAAGTGTTGTGTAGAGACGGGTGATGTA
>NW_015377249.1:0-340 GCF_001272555.1 Dufourea novaeangliae | reverse complement strand
GAGAGACGCGTGGGGCGCCTCTTCGCGGCCTTGGAGGCGCGCATTATGGCGCGCCTCGACGGCCTGGGGGCCGACGCTGGCCGGGATGGCCGGCGGCGAGCCGACGCCCCGGGTGCGTCGGGTTTGCGGGACGGGGCGGAGGCGGAGACGCCGCCGCTGCACCGACGGGCTGCTCTTTCAACCGCCGATGGCGGTGGTCGTGCTGCTGGCGCGGGGGCGGGGCGGCCGGAAAGTGGAAGAAGTAGAGGAGCGGGAGGAAGAACCCTCCGGCGCCGGCTGTGGCGGGGCCGCCTGCGCGGCCGCAGCCGGAAACGGCGGCTGCGGCGCCGCAGCGGCGGCA
>NW_015377248.1:0-340 GCF_001272555.1 Dufourea novaeangliae | reverse complement strand
TGATGATCCGTTCGTTGGCGTGACGGATTTCTTCGACCGATAATGGACCCTTAAACCGATGATTTTTCGTGAAACGTAAACAGTAGGCCACGATCCTACGCAATTTCTGAATGCACGAATAACGGTTGAGTATTTCATCAGAACACACGACAACTGTTTTAAAACACGCGAGAGGTCGTGATTCTGGAACTTCTTGTGTGAATGTGAATTTTGACTCCGGCCAAAACGATTGATCATTAGAAAGCCACTTCGGTCCATGACGCCATATGGAATCTAATAAAAATTGTGATGGAGTTTGTCCGCGTGATAATAAATCGGCTGGATTGTCGTACGATGATAC
>NW_015377247.1:0-339 GCF_001272555.1 Dufourea novaeangliae | reverse complement strand
CACGCTGCAAGAAGGGCATTTTCATCGGTTACCCTGAGCATTCGAAGGGGTACAGAATTTGGCTATCCGAAGAGCGCAAAGTCGTGATTGCACGTGACGTTAAATTCCTAGAAGACAAAGGTGCTCAACCTGAAGAACGCAAGGAGGTAACGTCCAACACAGAAGACGGAGCAGAAGAAGCAGCGCCTCGCGTAATAGACATCGAATTGAGGCCCTCAGTCAACATTGAAGACAACGCCCTTTCTGGTACGGAACTGGACGACCTTCATGAAGACTCATCAGAGGAAGATGACGCTTTTGGGGAACGGCCAAACGCAACGCCCAGAAGAGGTCCCGGAA
>NW_015377246.1:0-337 GCF_001272555.1 Dufourea novaeangliae | reverse complement strand
TTGAACCACTCGTGACACCGTGAACGACTCATCACTTCATCACCAAAGCCTTTCTGAAGCATTCGAAAAGTTTCCGTGAACGATTTGCCCAATTTTACGCAAAATTTCACGCAAACATTCTGCTCTGCCTTCACGTCCATCACAAAAAACGCGGAACACGAAAAAGAGGCTTTACTAAACCAGCTGCAACATCGGTTTGGAGAAGGTTAGAGGAACAAAAAAAAAGGAGGTTACTCAGGAAGGTTCCCGCTAAAAAATGAGCGCGAATCCAACACTGCACGTTAACGTGAAGGCGCGCAATTCGAAAAGTCCTGGAACTTTTTGATCAGACCTCGTA
>NW_015377245.1:0-339 GCF_001272555.1 Dufourea novaeangliae | reverse complement strand
CTTAAAAGCCGATTTCAAAGTTTCACAACAAAAGCAAACTAACAACAAACTCAGCACTACAATCCCCACAAAAATTTGCATAGATTACGAACTAAACTGCGAATATTCTGCATTTACAACCTCTGCAATCGTAACTGTCACTAACAAAAGAAAAACTATAACGCGATTATTTTCAATACAAAGATTCCTTTCCATTTTTTCGTTCGATCCTATGAAAACAACATTTCCATAAACATCCACATATCTAACTACAAAACAACTCTAAAGTCTCCTTCCGCCGATTCCCAAGATCCACTTATTCTCATTGAATCTCCAAAACAGATTAAACCTCCATCAATC
>NW_015377244.1:0-338 GCF_001272555.1 Dufourea novaeangliae | reverse complement strand
GCATTACGCCTCTTTTATTCTATTCCGAGCGGGCGATGAAACGAAAGGTCGGGGACTCGTTTTGTACCGCGACGAAGAAACGGCAGAAGCAGAAGAAGGAAAGGAAAAGCAGGGGAACAGAGTCGGGGGATAGAGGTGAATAAAACGAAAAGAGAAAGAGAAAGGTAGAGAGAGAAAAAGCGATGGGATGGACCGTGGAAATAAGAGGAAGAGTCAAGACCAAACGAGACGTCCTAAGTAGTTTTGCATATCTGCTTCATTACTTTGAAGAACACCAAGGAACTCCTTATATCTGGGGCTCTCTGAAGTGCATTACCCTTTTCCATCGGTCCCGTCCC
>NW_015377243.1:0-338 GCF_001272555.1 Dufourea novaeangliae | reverse complement strand
TCATTTCGATTTTTAACTACAATGAACGGAAACTCTTTTTTTAAATTTTCGTTTAAACGATTTTTCCTTCTTTTGTTATCGCTCATATTTGAATTAATAATCTAAAAATTATATTACTAATATAATTTTTATTTTGATTTTAAATAAATATTATAATCTGATATTATTTAAGTAAAATGAAAATGAAACTATAATATTAATACTTACATGCAACTTCACCTTCACTAGATAAATAAAATTTTATTATATTTTGTACACCTCAAATCTTGTTAACTTGAACAAAAAGTACGAAATTGTTGGTTTTCTCTAACCTCAAATTAATTAAACAGAAAGGGAAT
>NW_015377242.1:0-337 GCF_001272555.1 Dufourea novaeangliae | reverse complement strand
GTCTAAAATTTAGAACCATGGAAAATGACACCTTACTCGTTATCGTAGCATTAGTATTTCGCGTAATTGTCACGCATGACGCAGAAAGTTTCTTTCTAATTCTTTGCGGTATTGATGAGGGTTTTGAAACATTTTTAAAGTATCTGTCTAGTGCTCGTTGAAATCATGAAAGTGGCGTCTCGTGCATCGTTATAATGTATAGCAGGAGTTCTTAAACTTTATTTTTCACGTACCACTCAAATATTTACAGGAACAATCGTACCATTAAATACATAAAATTAAGGTGAATACTGCACTGCACTGCTGTATTCATTTTTACAGTATGAGTGGTAATCAT
>NW_015377241.1:0-331 GCF_001272555.1 Dufourea novaeangliae | reverse complement strand
GGCAAATGTCAAGTTCGGATAGCATCTTTTTTTTTCTTTCATACAGTTATCTGAGAAATTATTTCTCAAACAGAACTTTCAAATGTCTTTGAATTCATCTTAAAATCGTTCATAATACGACATTAATAAAAATATATAGTTCCGTTTAAAAACATTACATTGTTATTAAAATCTCTGTAAATAACAATAAAAAAAATTCAAACATTCTATTTAAGTTTGCTCCATTAAATAAAACAACTTTTATATAAAACATTTTTTCGTCTTCGTAATAGTTAGATTAATATAATAGCATGTATACATTTATACTTTTTTTTTTTTTTTTTTTTTTTTT
>NW_015377240.1:0-334 GCF_001272555.1 Dufourea novaeangliae | reverse complement strand
TATATAAGCCCTACCCTTATAGAAATCGAAAAAATACCGGTATTTATTTCGGTTTCGGTATAGTTTTGATGGCATAATATCGGTATCAAAATTATACCAGTATTATACCGGTATTTTCGGTTGTACCTACGCCCTATACAACCCTATATAAGCCCCACCATTATAGAAATCGAAAAAATACCGGTATTTATTTCGATTTCGGTATAGCTTTGATGGAATAATATCGGTATCAAAATTATACCAGTATTATACCGGTATTTTCGGTTGTACCTTCGCCCTATATAAGTCCTACCCTTATAGAAATCGAAATAATACCGGTATTTATTTCGGTTTT
>NW_015377239.1:0-337 GCF_001272555.1 Dufourea novaeangliae | reverse complement strand
CCTCGTCTTGTGCAACATCAGAAGTGATCATTACAAATTTGCAAGAACAGCTGCCGCAATGGAATGAAAAAGGAAAGTTAAACACCGCCGTTGAACGTTGATTTTTTTTAGTTTCACAATGCATGCCGTAATTTAATAAAGTTTAATTTGAGGTACTCCGAGCTAAATAATAAATATTTAAATATTATTATTATTTTATTTATTATTCTATTATTAAATTTTTATTTTCATAATGAATATTCTTCTTGCAATATCTACAATTCTTATGTAAACTTATAAACATTTTTGTGTTTATTTCCATCTTACTATTGTAGTAAGAAATATGTATATGAGTCCC
>NW_015377238.1:0-336 GCF_001272555.1 Dufourea novaeangliae | reverse complement strand
GCGAGAAAAGTGCTTAAAAAGAGATAAGATTAAAATAGATTCCGGTCTAAGCGGGGTTTTTTGACGAACTTTTAGGAAATGTGTGACAGGGAGGGAGCAGTTTTTCCTGGGATCAGGATAATGCAAGTTTGTTGTATTCTCTGGTACGGTATACCTAATGGCAGAGATGAGTAAATTCATTATTTAGACGAAAATATAAGTCACTCATTTATGTTTGAATGAATATGAATATTTTCACTTTAAGAATTCAGTTATTGTACCAAGAAGTATCTATTATTTCCTTTACATGTCCTTTTGAATTAGTACACGGATATGCGAAGGATACTTATCTACTCT
>NW_015377237.1:0-336 GCF_001272555.1 Dufourea novaeangliae | reverse complement strand
AGAGATTCCCATCAAAAACATCATACCCCAGCCAGGACCGCCAATTATGGGACAACCTGTACTATCTCCCTCTCGAAATAATGACATTCCCTCCAAAAACATCATCCCACAGCTAGGACCGCCAATTATGCAGCAATATGTACTCTGTCCCTGTCAAAATAAAGAGATTCCCATCAAAAACATCATCCCCCAGCCAGTCCGCCAATTATGGGACAACCTGTACTCTATCCATCTCAAAACAAAGAGATTCCCACCAAAAACATCATACCCCAGCCAGGACCGCCAATTATGGGACAACCTGTACTATCCCCCTCTCGAAATAACGACATTCCCTCC
>NW_015377236.1:0-336 GCF_001272555.1 Dufourea novaeangliae | reverse complement strand
AACCTCAACCACTCGGCACGGGCGCAGGACTTGTTTGCCCATAGCCTGGCCGAGTTGGGGGTTCGCCTGGCCGTCGCCGCCGAGCCATACCGCGTCCCTGACCGCCCCGATTGGGCGGGGGACGCGCTAGGCTCCGTGGCAGTGGTCGGCGACGGGGCCGCCCCCCTGAGCGTTTTGACGCGCGGGTGCGGCTACGTCGCGGCGCTGTATGGTCGCCTCGCGGTGGTCGGGATGTATGCCCCTCCGAGCATGCCCCTCGCGGCATTTGAGATACTGTTGGACGGGATCCGGGACATTGTGTCCCGTGATCCGACTCGTCCAACATTGGTCCTGGGG
>NW_015377235.1:0-336 GCF_001272555.1 Dufourea novaeangliae | reverse complement strand
GATAGTTAGCTATGTTTATTGGCAGTACAAAACAGTCTTCATTTAAGCGGTTATAACTTTTTTGGCCAGGTTATGGACAAAACCCCGTTTGTAAATATCCGATTTTTGCCATTTTTATTTTGTTTATTTCGGTAAAAAAGAATCTGTATTTTCTCAATAGCATTAAAAATAACTGTCCAAGAGCGAAATGCCATACCTCGTTGAATTCGTAACAAAATTCCCCATCGACCTGCATTTAGAAATGGAAATTCAGATTTTTTGCCATTTTTCGCAAATTTTAATGATGGTACCCCTTATCAAAAAATGCGAAAATGTGTTAAAATTTTTGTTTTTGAT
>NW_015377234.1:0-335 GCF_001272555.1 Dufourea novaeangliae | reverse complement strand
GCCCCCAGCGGAGGCGGTGCACCTTTTCAAGGTTTTCGCCCTGTAAAAAAAAAAAAAAAAAAATGGTATATGTATGTACTATAATAGTTACGGACAAGGACGCGTGGTCAAGCACTGGACCTGGAGGATCTACGGACGGATGCTCTCGGAACAGGGACAAGTCACCAAACGCCAGGATCGCTCATTCGGGCCCGAGGGGCGGGGTGGTGGGGGCCGTTCCAGGTATACAACCCTTCGGGGGCCTGGTCGTGCCATTTGATTAGATTACAGCTCGACGGGGCCCGAATGCGATACCGGACAGCGGGGCGTATACTGGCACACCGAGTCTCGGAAGT
>NW_015377233.1:0-335 GCF_001272555.1 Dufourea novaeangliae | reverse complement strand
AGAGGGTCCGCCGCCTCTACATGGGAGTGGTGCGAGCGATGGCCCTATACGGGTCACCCGTGTAGGCCCGCGACCCGATGGCCCGCCGGCGGGGCCGGCAGCTACTGCGGCGCAGGCGCGCGATCACGCTCGTCGAGAGAGGAGGAGAGCGAGGCGGTGTCGGGGTCGGGGCCGTGGGGCCCGCACAGCCGACCCCGACGACGCAGGGGGGCAGATTCCCCCCCTCCCTGTAGGCGTCTCCTCGGTCTCCGGCAGGCGAGGCCTGCGTGTACGGGCGGACGCGTGCGTGGACATCGGGAGCCGGAGCTTCGGCTCCTGTGGCTCCCGCCTTCGCG
>NW_015377232.1:0-335 GCF_001272555.1 Dufourea novaeangliae | reverse complement strand
GGAAACTAGAGTATCATAGCACTTGGGGCCATGTGGACAACTAGGGTATCATACCATTGAGGGACATATAGGCAAGTAGGGTATCATAGCACTTGGGGCCATGTGGTCAACTAGGATATCATAGCACTTGGAGCCATGTGGCAACTAGGGTATATCATACCAGTTAGGGCCATATAGGAAACTAGGGTATCATAGCATTTGGGGCTATGTGGTCAACTAGAGTATCATAGCACATGGGGCCATGTAGACAACTAGGGTATATCATACCATTGAGGGCCATATAGGCAACTAGGGTATCATAGCACTTGGGGCCATATAGGAAACTAGGGTATATC
>NW_015377231.1:0-335 GCF_001272555.1 Dufourea novaeangliae | reverse complement strand
GAATCGTCAGTTAAACTTTACCTACACATGATAGAATAACACCATTTCTTAAAAGAAAAATGTGTCATATTGACACAATTGACGGACAATTGATACCTTCCAGGTATTCAAAGTTATTCAATTAGTTCTTACACACATAGCAAAAACCATATTTTGTTAATTCTCGACAAAACCAACCAGCGACTGACAATGAGTGACAGTTACTCGTAATCCTCATTCGCTTCTGGTCTTCCCAACTTATTTTGTCCCCCGGTATCAAAAGAACGAAGTAGTAAAAAATTAATATAGCGAAGAGATAAATAAGTCAAATTTACAAATTCTTTAAAACATACATC
>NW_015377230.1:0-333 GCF_001272555.1 Dufourea novaeangliae | reverse complement strand
CTGGATGTTTCGGGGTCGTCTATATTACAGTTTGTTACTATATGTGGTCCAGCTTTCGGTGTTGCCTCTCTGTTTACCGTTTTCATAAACAGTTTGGAAGTAGTGGGTATCTTCCTACCCTTTTCATTGTCTTTGTTTTTATCCACTTCGTCGGTGATTTCTGCGTTAGTTGCAGGGGCATACGCCCCTGCTATACTAGCGTTTTCACAATCGATTGTGGATCTCGATTCCACTCTTCGTATTTACAAAAAAAATCACTAGACTATTATGGCGGCTTTATTTAAGCTTCTAAACTAATGTTCTGTTGTCTTTGTATTCACTGTACTAACACTG
>NW_015377229.1:0-334 GCF_001272555.1 Dufourea novaeangliae | reverse complement strand
AGCGCCCCGTCACTATGGCGGCGGTGGAGAGGGCCGTGGAGCGGCGCGTCGGGCGCCTGGTCGTCGATATGGAGGCGCGACTAATGGGGCGCCTCGGCGACCTGCTCAGCGGCGGCGGCCGGCGGCGCTCTGCGGCGGTGCCGGTGTTGGACCGTCGCGGATCCCCCCGACATGGCCCCCCGGCCCCGCCAATCCCTGTGGCGGCGCCACCCGCTCCCGCCTCTGGGGGGATGGCCGGCGCGGCCGGTGGGGCGGAGAGGAGAAGAAAAAGGTGGCGCGGGGGCGGGGGGGCCGGAAAGGCCGGAGGCTCGGGAGGGGGCAAGGTCGGAGCTGC
>NW_015377228.1:0-333 GCF_001272555.1 Dufourea novaeangliae | reverse complement strand
AGTAGATACTACACCTTACACCTTTGACATTAAAAAATATTTCGCCTTTGTATTCTACACCACATGTACATGTTCGCAATCTATAAATAAGCTCACCTCTTTCTAAAAATTCGCACCTTGATTTCTCAGTAGCAATTATGCATTTGTAGAAAACGAGAAGAGGAAGAATGCAAAAAGTTTAATATTTTTTAAATTGTATGCTTCCAACTATAAATAATTTTATCCCTAAACTGCCGATCCCTAAGTCGTCCGTCTTTTAGCTAGTTAATATCAATTCAAAGTGCAATAACCCCAAAGCAACAAACTGTTGCACGCTCTTGAAGTTACTTCAAA
>NW_015377227.1:0-333 GCF_001272555.1 Dufourea novaeangliae | reverse complement strand
TATTATAGTCGCTTGTGCGTGTATTTCTTTCGCCGTACTTCCGCCGCGTGTATTTTTTTCGCGTGTAATTCTTCCGCGCGATATCTTACATTTCCAGCGATGGATTTGTTTCTATCAACAAAAAAGATAAGTTTACAAGAATATTTATATTTTATTTTACACGATTACAATTATGATTATAATTATATTTATAAAATTTATTTCTCTTTAGATATATACATAAGCAAAAGACTATACAGCATTGTGTATATATAATCCAGCTGTAGCAGTTTTCGTTAGCTGCGAAACTTCTACTCAAAAGTGAGGAAGCGAAATTACAGAATAATTCAACAA
>NW_015377226.1:0-334 GCF_001272555.1 Dufourea novaeangliae | reverse complement strand
ACTGTCGTTACAAGAAACTGCTTTCAATACATATTTTTCAGAGCTGCATATTAGATTAATCGTATTACAGTCGCTTCGTAATTCCCGAGATTGCAATAAAGCCACCCAGGAAAGAAACCATTTATCGGATAAAAGCCCCTGAATTTGGAAATGAAACTGTATGTTACTAACGATCGTAAATTCCTTCGAAACTTCGGTAATCAGTTCTTTGGTCGAACGACTATAATCCGCATTGAAATTAAATCGGAAGTAAAAGAAAAATAGTCACTCGGATTCATTAAACTTATGACGCAGAAATTCTTGTAAATTGTTACGTGTTTTGTTTCTGGTTTGT
>NW_015377225.1:0-333 GCF_001272555.1 Dufourea novaeangliae | reverse complement strand
GGAGGGCGTCCCCGGCGTCGGGGGGTGGAGTTGAGACGGCGGGGGCCCCGGTCCCGATGGAGGACGTGGACCCTGTCGGGGGGTGGAGTTGAGACGGCGGGGGCCCCAGTCCCGATGGAGGACGTGGACCCTGTCGGGGCCTTGATGCCGCCGCCGCTTGTGCCGCCGGGGTCGGGGGCGGTGCCGCTGCGACCGTTGCCCCCTCGGCGGCGGCTCGAGCAGGCCGCCGCGGCCGCTGTGGCGGCGATGGAGCCGCGGCCGGCTCCGCGATCGCCTCCGCCTGGCGGGGTGTCTCGGGGGGAGCGCCCCGTCACTATGGCGGCGGTCGAAAGG
>NW_015377224.1:0-333 GCF_001272555.1 Dufourea novaeangliae | reverse complement strand
GGGTCAAGAGACTCCGTGACCGGGGGCCCCGCCGGCCGCATGCGTCCCAGGACGATGCGATACGGGCACTCCCACGGGTCACGGTCCAACGTCTCGAGGAGCTCAACCCAGGCACGGGATTTGGTCTCCCTGATCGTTAACGTTAGACCCCCGTCGCCCAACGTTAGACATACAGGCGCTGTCGGGTCCGGGGACATTCAAAATGGAGGACCTCGTTTGCCCCTTCCGGTAGCGGAGGTCGGCTATTCCGCCCTCCACCAACTTGACCCCGGCCACAGCCCGACACATGACGTCGGAATACGACGTCTGGCTGCCCGGAGTCACGGTCACGGC
>NW_015377223.1:0-333 GCF_001272555.1 Dufourea novaeangliae | reverse complement strand
GGGGGGGGGGGGGGGGGGGGCGCGGCGGCGGCGGCCCACGCGGGACGCCGCGGCGATGACGGCGCAGCGGTCGCCCCCCCTGCGTCCCGGCTTCCCTCACCCCCGTCGCCGCGCTGGGCGCCCCCAGAAGGGGAGCGCCCCGTGACGATGGCGATGGTCGAGGGGGCGGTCGAGCGGCAGGTGGTGAGGCTGGTCGCGGCCATGGAGGCGCGCATTCTGGCGCGCCTAGATGGCCTGCCCGGCGCGCCGGGCCGTGGGGTCGGGCGGCCGCCCGCGGGCTCGCGCATGACCGCGGCCCGCGGGAGCGGCCCAAGGGCGGCGCCGGCGTCGAGC
>NW_015377222.1:0-332 GCF_001272555.1 Dufourea novaeangliae | reverse complement strand
ACTGACTGCACGTTAGAAGGATCAAGAAAGACTGAAAAAGATTTTAGGCTTGCCGAGTCGATGCACGCATGCCACTTGAATACTCCGATAACTATCATAAACATCGTAAAGATTGCGATTACGGTCCAGAGAAACTATCCCGTGTCGACGAATATCCGAGGGATATCCCGGGTCCCGTTTCTATCTTATCGCTCTAACATATACAGACCCGCGGCACTAATCAGCATAAAATATAACAAAAAGTTAAATCTAATAACCATTTTTTCACTTGTGTTGCATCGAATATGAACCATTTTAACATTTTATAAAGTTATTTTGAAACACAGACCTCT
>NW_015377221.1:0-301 GCF_001272555.1 Dufourea novaeangliae | reverse complement strand
GGCCCCGCTTCCAGGGCAGCGGGACCCGCCCCGACTGCATACAGCTGTTGAACAGCCGTACGAATCGGGGCCCGAGGACGCGTGAGGCCAAGCTCAGCGCCCGGCCTGGGATGCCGTCAAAGGCCGGGCACTCCTCCAACATATGCTGCACGGAGTCAACCTCCGCGCAGCACTGGTGGCACTCTGCCGTCGCTCGAGAGACCCACCTTTTTTTTTTTTTTTTTTTTTTTTTTTTTTTCGGGGGGAAATGCATTACCCCCCCCCCCCCCCCCCCCCCGGGGGGGGGGGGGGGGGGGGGGGG
>NW_015377220.1:0-332 GCF_001272555.1 Dufourea novaeangliae | reverse complement strand
ACACATTTTAAGAAATGTTCATATTATAATTGCGGTTTAATAAACCGTAATGTAACGGACGGCAGTTTATTTCATTCTTTCTCTATTAATGACAATGATCGATGTATTACATGGCTGGAAAACTGCGTTCTCGATGATTGGGTGGAATTGCCTGATAGTACATTAAAACAAAAATACTTATGCAATCGGCATTTTTCAAACGATAGTTATTCCGCGTTAGGTCAACTGAAAAGAAATGCAACACCGCGACTTTATGAAATTAGCATTATTGATTCAAATAATAATGAAAGTGACACAAGTTTTGAATTTGATATCAGTTCAACAAAGAGTGA
>NW_015377219.1:0-332 GCF_001272555.1 Dufourea novaeangliae | reverse complement strand
CACGCGTCAATTTGACGCATGAACGAATACATATATTTAAAGAAAAACAACCACTTAGAAAGCCATATAATTAAACACTACAAGTAAAAAAATGAAAATATGAGATATATATTTATGAAAAATTTTTATTATTCAATAATATTTAAGTACATTACTTCAATATTCTACATTCATTCCGCGCATCTTTTACACAAATATTCAATTTTGTTTGCACACTTTCCATAAACAATCTTTTCACATTTTTTACAGGTGTTAATGCTCCTGTTTCGTTTACAAAATCCAATTTGGCAACTCTTGCGCTCTTGCGAAGTACTAGGTGACGGTTTATTATA
>NW_015377218.1:0-331 GCF_001272555.1 Dufourea novaeangliae | reverse complement strand
GGAAGGAGGACTCTTGCTCGAGTCCAGAAAAACACACGCGCAATTGGCGATGATATACCGAACACTTGGAACGTTTGTTGGACGATATACAATAATTAAGACTAAACGATAACGCGATGCGCATCGATAGAATTTGTTGGCTGGTTGCACCAAAGCGAAATGTATAATGGTGCGAGGCACGTGCTGTTTTCGCGTGAGAACCGTACCGGTATTCTTCTAGTTCTGCCGGGCTATCGGCGCAGGACAATACTCGAGCACCGAGAGTCCATTTTTGCAAAATGCGGTGATTGGCTATGCGTCATCGCGCGATACAGGTGCGGGCCAGCATTGG
>NW_015377217.1:0-330 GCF_001272555.1 Dufourea novaeangliae | reverse complement strand
GTATGTTTTCTCGTACTGTGATTGGACACAGTTCTAAGTGAAGTTGTTTCTGAGTGGACGGAACATTATCCCACGATAGGAAGTGACTAGGATGAAGTCAACACAAACTCACTCCGAGATGGATTTCGAGTCCGGCAGCGAGCCTACCAAAACGACGGGAATATCTCGGAAGAGGAAAGAGGAACATCAGGAACCAGCGAGAGCAACCAAAAATAAGAAGAAGCCCACCATAGTACCTCTCACGGACACTTCAGAGGATGAGTCGGAGGAAGCGGCGAAACCCAAGGACTGTGTTGCGTGGCCTCTACAGGACATACTGAAGCTCTGTAG
>NW_015377216.1:0-329 GCF_001272555.1 Dufourea novaeangliae | reverse complement strand
CGAACTACGAGGAACCACCATCCCTGATCCTAGAAGTAACCGAAGATTCGATACACCCCGACGACATGGACGTTCTTCTTCCTCACGATTATCTGGACGACGCACCCGAAGCAAATTCTACTGGTATAGAAACACCACTCTTAGGCGAACAAGAATTCAACGCTACGGAAGACGACAGCCGACCAGGAAGTGTTCAGCAGAACCGAGAGGGTACCAACAATCTTCCACCACGTCTCACCACAGAAGAAATCACGTTTCTTCGTAGCCTGGATCAGGCAGAACTACCAAATAGCGAAGACTCGACCCGTAACGCGAAAACCCAACCTTCA
>NW_015377215.1:0-331 GCF_001272555.1 Dufourea novaeangliae | reverse complement strand
ATATATATATAATACAGTGCTTGACCAGTCATCTGCAATAAATTAATAAAATTAACCTACATTGGATCGAGTTTAATTTATATTCAGATTTATTTTACTGGGCAAAAAGACTTTGCAATATAGGATACAGAACCAGCATACGTAGATTTATAACGCATAAATGACTCGGAAAAAATGATATTACTACAATTATACTTCTATAGTCTTTTTCCTTTAACCACAATTTTCTTTCTAATTTACTTCACATTTAAATCATTCTACAATTATTTGGCCGACGGTTATGACCTTCGAACTTTAAGTACCTACGTCGCATATGAAATAACTTCAACAA
>NW_015377214.1:0-331 GCF_001272555.1 Dufourea novaeangliae | reverse complement strand
TTTCTTTTTTTTAATCGAAAACGCGAAGGAACTTTCATCACAAGAACGAACGGCGCCGAAGGCAACGCTTCACCCGTGCAATTTCTATTTCGCTGCGTCCAAGTGGAACCGTCTTTTCTTCCCCTTTGTGTCCTTTCATGGCCGCCACTGATAAAAAGAGTCGTTGCCATGAAACTCGGGACAATCTATTCGTTTTATCGGCGCAAATATGCTCTAGGTCCTCGTGCGAAGCTAACAGTCGACGCGGGTCCCACTCTCGTGAGAATTACGAACCAGTTCGCGGAGCAACGCGAGCACACACGATACCAGTGTAGGTATGTACAGTTTTTCG
>NW_015377213.1:0-330 GCF_001272555.1 Dufourea novaeangliae | reverse complement strand
AAATGTCTACCATATACGTATGGTCTGAAGTGATTTATTGCCCAGTGAATAGCTGCTAGCTCCTGCTCTGTAGTGGACTTATTACTTTCGCCTTTTGTAAAGCTTCTTGAAGCGTATGCCACTGGTAGCTGTTGACCGTTATGGTCTTGAGATAGTACCGCTCCACATGCTTGTTTACTAGCATCTGTGGTTATGCAAAATTGTTTGCTGAAATCTGGGTACTGAAGGAGTGTTGGTTTCATTAATTCCCTTTTGAGATATTCGAATGCATCATTGCATTCGCTTGTCCATTCAAATGGAACATTCTTTTTACAAAGCCTCGTTAAGTGG
>NW_015377212.1:0-328 GCF_001272555.1 Dufourea novaeangliae | reverse complement strand
AGGGTTTGAACCGCGACTCGAGCTGTTAAAGCTCAAGACTCGAGGCTCATTTTAAGAACACTAGTAGTAATATTACTCTATGTCTCTTTACACTCTTTATTTGTTACATTAATTCAATTTCAATAAAACCCATATATGTTCGGAGTATTATTATTGAAAATCGAATTTAATTAAAAATTTAATGTTATTTAAATAATGACACCTAATTGTTTCTTCAAAGTAAATAAGAAAACTTTGAGTAGTGACTAGTCATAACTGGAATACAATCTCTGACGGCGATGTTATCCTTGTCAAAAGCAGGATACGTCAGGAGAAGTAGGACTTTACT
>NW_015377211.1:0-329 GCF_001272555.1 Dufourea novaeangliae | reverse complement strand
TAAAAGTGTCTTGGCGTGTCACCTCTGACACGTGGGTCATAGGTTCGCCATCACTGCCGTACACTGTCATTCATAAATTACAAGGGAACTTCGATACTCCGAAAGTTCTGATTTTTTTTAACACTTTAAGACTATCGTATAAAAAAATTATATTGCTTTTGGCGCTCCAAAAAAAAAAAAACGGAATCTGAATGAAGGGCAGATTGTATCCAAATTAATACATGTGGCTCATTGAGTCAGAATACATATACTGAATACATTTGGATACAGATGGTGCTTAACCTGGTAAACTCTTCAGGCTTGTATGGGACCTCAATACAAGCATTGGG
>NW_015377210.1:0-329 GCF_001272555.1 Dufourea novaeangliae | reverse complement strand
GAGGAACTAGTTTTGTAGGCTATTAGTCGCTTGATGTTACTTATAGTCTAGGTCATGTGGGGACAGTTATGAAATGTTTAGTGAATGTTAGACGGCGTTGCGAAATTGCTGACAGATTTAGATTATTATTGTTTAAGGGATATTAAAGGTCTATGGATAACATTTATGCTAATATAGGTGGCCTCGAATATAGAATTTTTATGAAACATCACGTTCTCTTTATAGAGTTCAGATGTTTTAATACGTATGAATAGTAGTATATATAAGTCACGTCGGTAGTGTTATTTTATTGTGTTGCTACTTTGATTGTCGTATGTTTAGGACTAGTG
>NW_015377209.1:0-329 GCF_001272555.1 Dufourea novaeangliae | reverse complement strand
GCTGAAATTCCCCGGTGGAATAATTTATAGAGCTGTTCTGCATTAATTCTTTGATGGTGGGTGGTTAAAGAAAGTTCTGGTGAACTTTAGTAGTGTTTAGTGTACTCGTCGATGTACAGGGAGTCCGAAAATAGGTGTATATCCTTGAAAGGGGTGATTTGAAAGAACTTTTTCTTTAGCGAAATAGTTCCCCGAGCTTTTGTTAACGCGTAACCAATGTTACCGTAGGAGCTCAGCCAACAGACTCGTGTTTTGATTGGTCGGAGTTTTTCGTTTTTCACTTATTTTATTCAAGGATTAATATAGTATACCATACTATTCAGCATTAT
>NW_015377208.1:0-329 GCF_001272555.1 Dufourea novaeangliae | reverse complement strand
TCCTTGCTGCCCAGCCTATGGTCCGCCGGCCGACCCAGGTCGGCTCAGACTGGGCACTTGGGGGCCGCCGCGGCGGGGGTGTCGGTCGGTCGCCGGCTCTCCCGGCCGGCGTCGGCCCCCAGGCCGTCGAGGCACGCCATAATACTTGCCTTGAAGGCCGCGAAGAGGCGCCCCACGCGCCTCTCCACGACCTCCTCCACGTCGGCCGCGGCGAGCGCGCGTTTGCGGCCGGCATCTCGCCGGGCATGCAGGGGGGCGCCCCAACCGCGCCTCGCGGGGGCGTGGGCGGGGCCGGAAACGGCGCCGGCCCAGCGACAACAGCGCCGGCG
>NW_015377207.1:0-329 GCF_001272555.1 Dufourea novaeangliae | reverse complement strand
TCCTTAGGTTATCGTTTTGTTATCTTTTAGGCATCGTGAACGACAGCATTCAGATATCCTTAGATTATCGTTTTATCTTATTATAGAAAGAAATGGGAATTGTAAATTTGCAGAAACAATTTTAAATAAATATGCTAAAAAACCACTTAAATTACTAGTGATCCTTAAACATTAAAAGCATATTCATTTAAAATTGTTTTTGCAAATTTAAAAATATAAAATGATCGATTTTACTTCTTTAAATGTAATATATATATTTTAAAAAGAAAATCATAAACTATAAAAGTAAAAAAAGTAATGACTACGTATTATAATTATGTTCTATTTGT
>NW_015377206.1:0-327 GCF_001272555.1 Dufourea novaeangliae | reverse complement strand
CCCCGCCGAGGCCGGATCGATTGCGTCTAACGACGCCGACCCGGACCTCGGCGGCGGTACAGCCCCCGGCCGCGGCAACCGCTCCCGCCACAGCCTCCGCGGTGACCGACTCGTCAAGGCTCGTCAACCGCACCTCAGCGGTTTTGACGGGCCTACTGACGCGCACGTCTGTCCCGCGGAACACCTCCTCCAGGCGCCGCGCGAGGGCGTCCGCCAGGGCAGCCCCCTCCGGCCCCGGGACCTCCAGTATCGAGGCCCCGGTCCGGCCCTTGCGGTAGCGGAGGTCCGCGATGCCGACGTCCGCTAGGCGGACGCCGGACTTCGCCT
>NW_015377205.1:0-328 GCF_001272555.1 Dufourea novaeangliae | reverse complement strand
GACAATAGTCAGACAAGCCATAGATATTGTATTCAATAACATATACTCAACGACTGATGAGAAAATTTCACTTGATCTGAATTGTGTTTGAAGAATAATCTCCTTTCTTAATGCATCATAGTTTACGTTACAATTCGTACATATATAATCAGAATTATATCGCAATGTAACCATTTATAAGACAGTAACTTTATAATTCGTACATAAAGTAATTTTTTTATTTTTAAATTATAATTCAATAGATTCTGCTTTTCGTTCACTGAATCTATCACGAAACGTAATTCAGAAAAAAACGTGGAGTGCGAATTCCAGTATTTCGCCACCTTTA
>NW_015377204.1:0-326 GCF_001272555.1 Dufourea novaeangliae | reverse complement strand
CGCGGTACGGCTCCGCGGCGACGGCCAGGCCAACCCCCCACTCGGCCAGGCTATGGACAAACACATGTCCTGTGCCCGTGCCGAGTGGTTGAGGTTGGCCTGCAGGACCCGGGGACCCGAGGGCTGGAAGGGTCTCGTCCGGGCACGTCGCCTGGGCGCGAAGTCCGATGGAGCTGATGTTCCACCAACACCCGGGCGAGCTTGCTCGTCTGGCCGGAAAGGCGTGAGGCTCGGTGGGCGGGGTACTGTCGGAGCTGCGGGGAAGCGGCCGGCGGCCCCTCCCTCCTCCTCCTCCTCTGCACCCCGTGCGGCGCAGCGGCAGCAGC
>NW_015377203.1:0-327 GCF_001272555.1 Dufourea novaeangliae | reverse complement strand
TTCCCTCGCGCCGGCGCCGCCGGAGGAGCCGGAGGCGGGGGCGCCGCGGCCTTGGCCCGCCTGCGGCGATCCTTGCGGCCGACGACCTCCGACAAAGCGGCCGGGGCGTCTACGGGCCGCTGAGCGCTCCCAGGCTCTCGCCGCTGCTTCCGTTGCGCCGCGCGGGGGGCAGAGCAGGAGGCGGGGGGGCCGCCGGCCGCTGCCCCCCAGCAACGACAGAACCCCCTCCCGAGCCACCGGCCTTTCCGGCCCTCCTGCCCCCGCGCCGCCCTTTCTTTCTCCTCCCCGCCCCTCCGGCCGCGCCGGCCGCCCCGCCGGAGGCGGGAA
>NW_015377202.1:0-326 GCF_001272555.1 Dufourea novaeangliae | reverse complement strand
AGCCGAACGGGTTTAAAAAATAACTGCGTTATTCATGGGCGTAGCTAGGTTATCAGTCAGGGGAGGGGCAATGTAATTTTTTATTATTTACACAATTGTTATTTCTTTATTAATTGAGTATATATCGCGGTGGTACGTTATTCATTTCACAAATTGCAGTAATTTGGAGATAATGTATGCAATAATTTTATAGTAATCACTTCAGTATACTCATTTCAATACATTAGTCAGATATCATTTATGAATATAGAATGAAGTAGCTCTATATAAAAAAAGTTAAATAATACAATAACATAACTAGAATAACATAAATAGAAATACATAAG
>NW_015377201.1:0-327 GCF_001272555.1 Dufourea novaeangliae | reverse complement strand
GTTCGCGGCCGGCCGTTGCCGATGGCGGCGTTCGCGCCGCGGGCGCGGGCGGCGGGGCGGCCGAGGGCGGCGGCAAGAAGAAGAGGCGGAAGAGGAGGAAGAAGCCTCCGGCGCCGGCCGTGGCGGAGCCACCTCCGCCTCCGCCTGCGCGGCCGAGAACGGGGACGCCCGGTGACACGGCGATTGGCCCGGACCATCCGGACAAGTGGTCCGAGCTCGCCGGGAGCGGCGGAAGAAGAGGGCCGCGGCGGCTGCTGCGCCAGTGCCGCCTAAGGCAGCGGGCGCGGCCCCGCGGCGGCGGACGCCCACAGTGAAGCGCGGGGGGGG
>NW_015377200.1:0-327 GCF_001272555.1 Dufourea novaeangliae | reverse complement strand
CGAGGCGGGGGCAGGGGCAGGGGCGGGATCAACTCCTGAACAACAACAAAAAGCCCGCGTTTTATCCAGTTTGTACACAACGATGGAGAAACTTAACAAGCAGCAGTGGTCCACTGAAGAGACCAGCTACCTACTGGGAATCTGGTCTTCCGAAGAGGTACAGAGGAAGCTGGAGGGGAGCACGCGGTCCAAAGCAATTCTCCAACAATTGCAGAAAGAGATGGCAACCGCTGGTTTTTACCAAAACCAAAACGAGTAGCGCTTCAACACAATCGGCCATTGTTGTTGTTGTCGGTGTGAGCTGTGAGGGGTTTCCGCGCGGTTTGG
>NW_015377199.1:0-320 GCF_001272555.1 Dufourea novaeangliae | reverse complement strand
CAAGAGAGGGGACACACCAATATGCACAGTAAATAGATTAATAATATGCACAGTAAATAAATTAACAACATTGACAGTAAATAACAAGTTCCTATATACGATGGTTGTCGAATGCCTGCAACAAATAATGGGTTAGTAACATGAGAAAGGACGAGTATGAGACGCGGGCCCACCCTCCGCGACCGCTCGCGAGAAAGTGAGGAAGCTAACGCCGTTATGTATTGGGCGTACGCAGGTTTGTCCAGTGATGCCAGAATCGTGGTCTGTTTACCCCCACCACTCTCCCACTCCGACGTACAATCGTCTCCCACTATGACGTC
>NW_015377198.1:0-319 GCF_001272555.1 Dufourea novaeangliae | reverse complement strand
AGCTCCGATAACAAATTCGTCCGAAATTCCGGTCCACGTCGCGATACAAACTATGGTCTGTTTTTCGAACGATGATGCCTGGGAGGTTGGCCTGCCACGGCGCGTGTCCTGGCGGGACTCCTTAACGTGAGCTACGTGTATTTCGTGCGACGTTGTGACGGTCTCAATGCCACTGTGTGTCTCTTTGCATCCTTCAGCACTTCGGCACGAGAGCCTCTCGCTCAGACGCTCGGTAAACCAACTTCCTTCATTACCTTGCGATTTCCACGTGTAGCGTTTAATAACCTACGTATTAATTTAATCCCCTTTTAATATGTTG
>NW_015377197.1:0-327 GCF_001272555.1 Dufourea novaeangliae | reverse complement strand
ATCTATTGTACTACCCCTTCATGACTCAAAGATCCCCCTGAAGTCCAATGCACTGTATAAATGCCAGAATTTTATTGGGGTTCAGGGCTGCAATTGTTTCCCGTGGGACTACATACATGCCCAGGAGTCTGTTCCTCCTGATGGAAAGCGCCATGCAGTCACATATAATATGTGCAGAGCTCTCCTCCTCCATGCAGCAGAAGCGACAGAGTTCACTGTCTGCAATGCCAATCTTGTGCAAATGGCTGTGAAGTCGGCAATGCCCCGTAAGAAGGCCAGTCAAAATGCGCACGGTGTTTTTCCCGTGTGTCATTAAGGTCTTGAACC
>NW_015377196.1:0-323 GCF_001272555.1 Dufourea novaeangliae | reverse complement strand
CGTGGAGGTTGCTGCAAGTGGAGACCCAAGGAAGATAGATGGAAACACAAGTTCCATCTATCCTCCTTTCACAATAATCTTATAACTAACTTAGATATCTAAATACGCTTATACTATACATATCGAAATCCCTCGGCGGATGGCTTCTTTCTTGAGTCTACCTGAAAATAAAATGAAAATCCCACGGCGGATGATCGATGTCTTCTTTCTTCAACTTATACTAGTCTTACAATCGATTTAATTTAACCTACAACTAACAAATTTAGCTGTATACCGAGCAATTATTACAGACAAAAGGAGTGCATATTCTCTGAAGGAGAATA
>NW_015377195.1:0-324 GCF_001272555.1 Dufourea novaeangliae | reverse complement strand
CTCGCCCCTCTGTCTTTTCCTTCACAGAGGACGGTCATTCCTAGAGGATGACACACTACTCTCGTCTCGTAACCTTCATTCATTTATTTATTATACAATTCTGTTGTTGGTTTTTCCAAACTCACAGCCCCAGTTCTGTGTACCAAAGATTTCGTGGCATTTATTTGATTGTAAGCCAGCCAAGAGATCTGCTTTATTTCGGCAATATGTATATTATTTGTGGCGGATGACAACGATATCATTATATCGTCGTAATCTCATGCGGGGTAATAACCAATCGTGCAAGTGCATATACTCAGAGACAGTGCCCGACGGAAAGCTCGC
>NW_015377194.1:0-325 GCF_001272555.1 Dufourea novaeangliae | reverse complement strand
AGTTATCATACGTAAACAAGCAAGTATCTATGAATTATCATGTAAATTAATTAACATTTATTTATTTAAAATTATATTTAAATAAATTATATCACATCAAAGTTTACAATTTCCCTTAATACATTGTGAAGTATTCTTAATTTAAAATCCAACGGTACCAACGACCATCCATACACCAATGACTTTTACCATTAATAGACAATACTGTTTATGATGTAACAACAGATTAAATATGATTTCAATTGGGCTATATTTTAATATAAAGTTAACTTGTTCTAGTATACTTTGAAAAAATAAATCATTCTTATCCCCACATTATTATGAA
>NW_015377193.1:0-323 GCF_001272555.1 Dufourea novaeangliae | reverse complement strand
GATCTACCCGTCGCGAAATGCCTTCTTGTACATGGTCTCTAATATCACATATCTCTAGAACGTACGTTCTAGCTCAATCTATGTGTATCAAAATGCGCTACTTAATTTTTATATCTGTTTTCGAGTAACGTGGTAGTATGTATTTGATATAATTCTTTACAGTTTCATTAGTAAAATATACAAACAAGCATTATATATTGATCGGTGATGCTTCTTGAATATTCCTATTTGTATTAAAGATATAAATGAAGACAAATATGTCTTCGATACAAATAAGAATATTCATGAAGCATCACTGACCAATATATGCAATGCTTGTTTGT
>NW_015377192.1:0-324 GCF_001272555.1 Dufourea novaeangliae | reverse complement strand
ACGCAGCGAGGGGCATGCTCGGCGGAGCGTAAACACCGACCACCGCCAGGCGCCCGCGACGCAACGCGACGAAACCGCACCCCCGTGATATCACGCTCATGGGCACGGTTCCGTCTCTCACCGCCGCCATGGAGCCCAGCGCGTCCCCCGCCCAATCCGGGCGGTCGAGGACGCGGTACGGCTCCGCGGCGACGGCCAACTCCACACCAAGCTCGGCCAGGCTATGTAGGAACAAGTCCTGACCCCGGGCCCAGTGGTTCAGGTTGGCCTGGAGGATCCGAGTGGGGGGCATGAACACTAGGCCGTGTCCATGGCCTCCCCCGA
>NW_015377191.1:0-324 GCF_001272555.1 Dufourea novaeangliae | reverse complement strand
TCCCGGCGGCCGACCACCTCGGACCACTTGTCCGGGCGGTCAGGGGCGGTCGGCGGCGCGCCGCCGGGCGTCCTCGTCCTCGGCCGCGGCCTCGGCTTAGGCGGTGGCCGCGTTGGCGGTGGCGGCCCCTCCACGGCCGGCGCCGGAGGCTTCTTCCTCCTCTTCCGCCGCCACCCGGCCCCGCGGACCCGCTGCGGCGGGGGCGTCGGTCCGTCGCCGGCTCTTCCGGCCGGTGTCGGCCCCCAGGCCGTCACGCCATAATGCGTGCCTCGAAGGCCGCGAACAGGCGCCCCACGCGCCTCTCCACGACCTCCTCCACGTCGG
>NW_015377190.1:0-323 GCF_001272555.1 Dufourea novaeangliae | reverse complement strand
GACTCCGCGCAACATGCACTGGAGGAGTGTCCGGCCTTCTCCAGGGAGAGGCGGGCACTCCGAGTGGCGGTCGGGTGGGACCTCACGCTCCCTGCCGTGGTCGCTGCAATGGTGGAGAGCGAGGGGTCGTGGAGGGCGGTGTCCTTCTTCTGCGAGACCGTGGTCTCGCCTGTTGCCCCCTGAGCCCTCCCTCCTCTCGGCAGGTCGCTGGGTGACCGGCGTGACGCGGCGGCCCCGCGTGATTGGCGGGGTGGGGCCCTGGGCCCGCCTGCCTGTTGCCGGGTCGCCGGGCGCGTGGATGTGCCCGCGTCGATGCCGCCGGC
>NW_015377189.1:0-323 GCF_001272555.1 Dufourea novaeangliae | reverse complement strand
TTTGGTGTCGACCTTGATAGGGTGCCGTTGCACCTATCTGTGGTCATTGCCTAAGATACCGTTGTACCTATGCTCAGCATCTTTGACGCAAACATCATGACCGTCGTGACGCTCGTTGCGTCCTTCTTCCTCTGGTGCAGTTCCCGTCGGTACCGCAGTGGGTGACAGCTGCTGCCGTCCTCGTCTCGTGTGGAGACCGTTGCCCCTCCTCAATGGGATTTGCCCGGTCGTCGGGCAAACGCCCATTTTTCTCTCTCCTACTCTTTCTTTCGCCTTGGTCTTATGCCTTCAGCTTCTCTTTTACTTTCTGTGAACATACTCAA
>NW_015377188.1:0-323 GCF_001272555.1 Dufourea novaeangliae | reverse complement strand
GATTGACATTGAAATTGACACTGATTTGGATTATCTGGTCGTGAAGGATCTCGGTATCGCCTGGTGGTGAAATTACTGTCAGAAGTTATATGCAATCACATGTGTGTAAGCTATTGGAAAAAATGAGAGTATCGTGAATTGGAACCACTGTGTCTATTAAAACCACGTATAATTTCGGTTTTTTTTTATCGCATCAAAGCTAGCTGTTAGTGTTGTACGTAAAAGATCTCAATTTACTAGACTAACGAGCATTTGCTTCGTTTCCTTGGATTAGATGGGGTAACGAGACCGTACGCGGTAGCGATTCCCTAATTGTTTTAAGC
>NW_015377187.1:0-322 GCF_001272555.1 Dufourea novaeangliae | reverse complement strand
TTTATTAGTTTTTATACAATTTTCTTCATACATAACTTTGAAAATATTATTTTTTCGACCCCTGTTTATCAGGACATTTTTCCATCACTTAGCGTGTACTATCTACCCTAGAAGTTATGAACCCTTTTTTTGTATCACTCTGTATATAGTCCTGGTTAACGCAACAGATAAATACGCCAAGCAACAAGTGAACACAAATTCAAACACAATTGAGAAATCATAAGATTCAGACACTTAAGTTTTTTGGAATGCTAGACACCACAAAAACTGATGTATTTATTATCGCTCTGTTCCAGGGTAAAACTCTCCATCACAACATCAC
>NW_015377186.1:0-323 GCF_001272555.1 Dufourea novaeangliae | reverse complement strand
GGTACATTTCTACCTATAAAGAAAGCTTTTCTGTAGTAAGCTTTTAAATAGTATCTGTAATTGTATATTTCTCCATTTCTTGCTCTGTTAATTGAATACGTATAATTGTTACTGTTTATACGAACAGGTATAAAATTTACATCACGCTTCTTATGATAATTATCAACTACGACCGATCATAATCTCGGAAGATATTAATTAATTTCAAAATACATTTTCTGGAGGATGTAATTTTACGATAGAAAAGGATACAATACGTTCGTCGTCGATAGTTGTAACTAAATAAATTAGTATTAAAAAATTAGTATAAAAAATCAGTATAA
>NW_015377185.1:0-321 GCF_001272555.1 Dufourea novaeangliae | reverse complement strand
CGAAGGCGATTGCAATTTTGTCATCGATGAGAGTAATGAAAAAAGTGTATATCGTAAAACTTACAATAAAACTACAAAATGCGACAGAAAATCGCAATCAGTGCAACATATAGATACTGCTACACACAAAAGATACGTTGAAGAAGTAGCTAATACGTGCAAAAGGGATACTTACTTCTGAACAGCTACAAACAAGTTTTAAAACAATGAATTTTACGTGAATTTAACGCGAGCAATGGTTGCTGTCAATATGCCATGGTGTGTCTTAAATAACGATGTATGGAAGAATTTCCTAACGAAATATACAGACCGCATTGTTCA
>NW_015377184.1:0-322 GCF_001272555.1 Dufourea novaeangliae | reverse complement strand
GTAAAAAATATATTTGAGATACTAAATACATGTCTGGACTCCAGAATCAGAGCGTATTAAGTCCACTTTTAATATTTCACTTTTTCTGGTGGTAAAAATTGTTTTGTTCTAAGTCGTTCAGTTTTTAGAATAATAGTGTAGAAATGATACTTTAATGATAAGTACATACCTTGTTTCCAGACGAACAGTGTAAAGTTCATCACATAGGGGACTTAATGCAATGTTCACCATTTCTGTATATTAAGACTTGTCTTAAATCCAATCAATATTTTTACCGAACGGTCCAAAGTTACACGATTAGAGCACCTTTGATTTGCTCTCT
>NW_015377183.1:0-321 GCF_001272555.1 Dufourea novaeangliae | reverse complement strand
AATGAAAGTGACACAAGTTTTGAATTTGATATCAGTTCAACAAAGAGTGAACACAATCCACTGAAAAACGGTTGATGGAAACTGAAGCAATATTACTGCGAGAGAAGAATATTTCTAATTGTCTTTGATTGCAAATACGGGTGAAGAGTAAAACATTTAATCGTTTTAAAAATAAAGTATCTTCCGGTTAGATTGATGATACATACTTGAAGAAAGCAATTGTAAAAAAAGTTTCGGGTTTTATTTTAACTTTTTAATGGTATTATTTCCGCCACTTAGATCGCGTCGTTACAATCGCCGTGAGCAACAATTGTGCATGAC
>NW_015377182.1:0-322 GCF_001272555.1 Dufourea novaeangliae | reverse complement strand
ATATAAACCCCTAATGTCTAGTAGACCCTTTTCAGAAACACCCTGTATACGTCGTAGGATGTGCAAATCATTTGGAATACACGTAAAGTCAGTAAATATTTACAATAAGGGGGCCACCTCCGATTTCGTTGATTTTTTAATATGTTGTCCAGATCATCACCCTGAGAAGTGTTGTAAAGGTTTTAGGTAAGTGGACGCCGTTTGTAAGAAAGTTATTATGAAAAAAAGGTTAAATAGATAATTATTTGGAAGTTTGGTCTTCTTACTGAATTCAAGTCACCCCTTTTCAAGTAGAATTAATCTCAGGTACATTACTTTAAGT
>NW_015377181.1:0-321 GCF_001272555.1 Dufourea novaeangliae | reverse complement strand
AATGAAATGCTTACTCGTTTTAATCCTATTGTGAACGGGTTAGCCAACTTAGGCGAACCCCGGACTAACGCCCAAAAGGTTAAGAAATTTCTTAGGTCCTTGACGGCGAAATGGCACACCAAGAGGACGGTAGTTGAAGGGCAACAAGACCTCAACAACTTGGGTTTCGATGATCTCATAGGTTCGCTCTTAACCTATGAAATGTCGCTTGAAGAAAACAAAGAAGAAGCTTCAAGCACCAAGAAGAAGAGTCTCGCTCTCAAAGCAAAGAAGAAGGAGAGCGACGACGAAGAAAGCGATGAAGACGATGAGCTAAACGAT
>NW_015377180.1:0-321 GCF_001272555.1 Dufourea novaeangliae | reverse complement strand
TACAAAACATATTTCCCCATTCACGACGCCCAAGGTTTGGTGGGACAAATAGATCCAACATAATACTTTTCAAAAAATACGAAAATTCGAGAGGTGACAACAATTGATCTTAATTCAGCATCAATCATAGACACGATAATCGGAATATAAAAAAAACAATTTCCTTGAAAGCCACTAATCTGGTCACGAAAGGGTTAATAAATTACTTCATTACACTTTACCAAAAGACATAAGAATTTTCTACGTAACCTACGTCCTACCTATATCGTGACCGGATTAATTTATTTCAAAGTAATTGGTTTTTTTTGGGTATACATATAT
>NW_015377179.1:0-321 GCF_001272555.1 Dufourea novaeangliae | reverse complement strand
GTGACGGGGTGGAGGGTGGCGGAGGAGGTGGAATCGCTTAGCGACCACCTCCACATCCTGATGTATGTTTCCGCCACCCCTCAGGACCACCCCCCTGCCGCCCGCCAACCACCGCGCCGCTGCGTGCTTAGGCGTATGGAGGAGGACGCGCTAATGGCCGCCGCCCTCACCGTGTCCTGGCCGGAGATTCCGGCCGGACCGGTCGCGGATGTGGACCGGGAGGCCGAATGGTTCCGGGAGGCAGTGGCGGCGGCGTGTGACGCCGCCATGCCCCGGACCAGGAGGCTCCCGAGGCGGGCCTCGTATTGGTGGAGCGGCGAG
>NW_015377178.1:0-316 GCF_001272555.1 Dufourea novaeangliae | reverse complement strand
TATGTATTGGGCGTACGCAGGTTTGTTCGTGTTGAATTGTTTTTGCCGGCTTGAACGACCTTCTTTGAACGAACCAAACACCGAATGGTACAGCCAGGTACGGCTATGGTGCACGGCGTATGGTCTTCCGCGGCACCGACGTTCGCGTCTCGAGGCCGGCGAGGCCGCGGAGATGCGGTTAACCCCGGCGGGAGGTCCCTTCCGGCGAGATCCGCCGAAACGCGTCCGGCCTTGGCACCGCGTGGGTGCGCTACCCCCTCGCGGCCGCGGGGCGGCTGACGACGGCCGGCCGCATCCTGGTCGGCTGGTCGTCGGC
>NW_015377177.1:0-242 GCF_001272555.1 Dufourea novaeangliae | reverse complement strand
TGCTGCTGCTGCTGCTGCTGCTGCTGCTGCTGCTGCTGCTGCTGCTGCTGCTGCTTATTACTCGTGTACCTACATATAATATATAAAAATAAAAGCCAAGTACCTAATTTAAATAAATGAAAATAAAACTCAATTAATTAAAATAAGTCAGAATAAAACACATATAATTATTGTAAATCAAAATAAAGCACATAGAATTAAAATAAATAAAAATAAATAAATATAATTCAAGTAAATCAAAA
>NW_015377176.1:0-320 GCF_001272555.1 Dufourea novaeangliae | reverse complement strand
TTCCAAAAGTGTGTGTGATCGAATACTTTTTTTCATCCATTGTACGTATTAAATATGGAAAACATGGTTGTATATACATATATGTATGTTTATACATGTTCAAAAAATTGATTTTTCCATTTTCCAAATATTCAAAATGTTGAAAGTAGATATGTTGCTCAATTCTTTGTCGAAATACGAGGAATTTTGAATATTACGAACTTTTAAAATACTTACGCTTTTCTCTCAAAATGATAGTTTTCGAACTGACGATACGAATATCCCGTTAGTCATTGAACCGAGTGAATTGCATTTTTGCACACGCATTCACGAGTCACTGT
>NW_015377175.1:0-316 GCF_001272555.1 Dufourea novaeangliae | reverse complement strand
AATGAACTTACATTTACAGAAGGTGTTCAAAGTGATTACCATTGGTATCAATGCAATGCTGCACTCTCCTTATCACGGATTGAGTACTATTTCTTATCACTTCCGCACTTATCGAATCACATCCTCTAACAATTCTCTCTCGCATATCATTAGTTACTTGCTTTTGCCGGCTATTTTTCCGATGGGTTAAAGATCCAGTTGTTTTCAATTTATCGTACAAATATTTAAATGTACGGCGTGTAGGGTGAGAACTTTGAGGATATCTTTCAGCGTATAAGTCTCTAGCTCTCACTGAATTTTGCTGGCATTCTCCGTA
>NW_015377174.1:0-319 GCF_001272555.1 Dufourea novaeangliae | reverse complement strand
AGAATCTAAACAGATTTCTGACGAATGCAACTAATGCTACGTAATAAATGACTAATCCTAACTGGGTAGATTACTATACTAATTTAATCATTTCTTTAAACATTTCGGTATTCTTCAAAAAAATTAATTTTGTTACTTAAAGATATATATTTTATTTTCATACTAAGCAACACAAACGAAGTGTTTTTTACAATCGGAGAAACAAAATTATTATACTAATCAGCACTTACATAAAATCCTATCAAGATTTAAAGTATATTTACTGTTTGCAATTTACGTATTTTTATAATAATGAAAGGATACCTTTAAGAGAAAAATA
>NW_015377173.1:0-317 GCF_001272555.1 Dufourea novaeangliae | reverse complement strand
GTTTTCTCTTGAAATGGCACAAGAAATCGCATCATAATATCGTAAGATTACTAACAGATATATACAAGAAATGGCGGCGGGTTTTGTGTTAGACAAGAATATGAGACGCGTGCTCACGACGGTCCGAGCACTTCTCGAAACCACTTGAAAAGAGCGATAAGGGGAGCTTGTAGAAGAAAGGTCGGTATGCGAACATAGCACGCACTGTATAGTGTGATTTATATTTATAAATAAACAAGTCTAAATCTGGAGGAAAATATGGGTGGTGTGGATCGTGCGGATCAATACGCTTCGACGTATTGTTTCCTCCGTAAATC
>NW_015377172.1:0-319 GCF_001272555.1 Dufourea novaeangliae | reverse complement strand
AACGGGCAACGGGGGCAAAAGTTTCTTCAAAATCAATACCCTCAACTTGAGAGTAACCCTTGGCCACAAGTCTAGCCTTGTTTCTAACTACTATGCCCGTTTCATCTAGTTTGTTCCTAAATACCCATTTTGTGCCAACTATTGGGTGATCTTTGGGTCTTTTTACTAGATGCCAAACTTGATTTCTTTCAAAATTATTTAATTCCTCATGCATGGCATCAACCCAACTTTGGTCATTAAGGGCTTCATCTATGTTCTTGGGCTCCATTTGGGATAGAAATGCCGAGAAGGCACAAAAGTTTCTAAGAGAACTTCTTGT
>NW_015377171.1:0-316 GCF_001272555.1 Dufourea novaeangliae | reverse complement strand
GTGCTCGAGCGGGTGGTCGGCGCCCTCTTTCCGGGCGATCCGGAGGAGGGTCGCCGACCGCTCCAGCTGACGGACCCTGTGGAGTGGTCCGCCGAATGGGGGGTCAGCGATTAGGAGCTCGCTGTGGCCGTTGCGCGCCTCGGAGGCCGTAAGGCCCCGGAGCCGGACGGCATCCCCGGTAGGGCTTTGCGCCTGGCCCTGCGCGTCCTCGGGCCCCGGGTCGGGCGGCTGCTGGACGGCTGTCTGATGTCCCGGGCGGGTCCCGCTTCTATGGAAGCGGGCGAGGCTGACCCTGGTCCCCAAAAAGGGAAAGCCC
>NW_015377170.1:0-316 GCF_001272555.1 Dufourea novaeangliae | reverse complement strand
AGTTCTAACTCTGGAACTTTAAAAGTTTCTTTCCTTAATGGTGGTATCTCCAAATATTGACAATAATTAAAAATTTACGTTGATAATAAGATGAAATTTTGTTTAATGTTTCAAATAAATAGTTATTCAGTAAATAATTTTATGGTGTGATTATGTCACAACATTCCTGTTTCTATAATATTAAACTTCGTAAACTTTAAACTCAGTTTTTTCAGTTTAGAAACTAATAGAGTCTACTATTGTCGAGCTGTACCCCAGCAACTAGGCAACATCGAAATAATTAAACTGATCTTGAAACGGCTCAAGAATAATCTGT
>NW_015377169.1:0-316 GCF_001272555.1 Dufourea novaeangliae | reverse complement strand
ACATTTCAGCCGGACGTGCCCCAGCTCCAAACAGCGGAAGCACCTAAGGGGCCTTGCCGCGAGTGCCTCTACTCTGGCCGACGACCAGCCTACCAAAATGCGGCCTGCCGTCGTCAGCCGTTTCGCGGCAACGAGGGGGCAGCGCACCCACGCGGTGCCGAGGCCAGACGCGTTGCGGCGAATCTCGCCGCAGCGGACCCCGGCAACCGCGTAGCCGCCGACACGGGCGACCGCCGCCGCCACGGCCTCCACAGTCACCGACTCGTCGAGGCCGGCTAACCGCATTTCTGCGGTCTTCGCCGGCCTCGAGACGCGG
>NW_015377168.1:0-315 GCF_001272555.1 Dufourea novaeangliae | reverse complement strand
ATAATTATTTTAGTTAGGATTTTCAGGATAATTATTCCGTGTTCGTTGCTCGAACCCTATCACATGCCCAGGTGCTACTTGGTTGGGCGAGAGCAACGGGGAACGATGACTTGATTTCATATAAAAATAACATGTCTGCGACTGGCAATGCGTTAGCTAACCGTGCACGACGTATTTTCCACTTATGTGTGTGTGTGTGTGGCTAGACAGTGGAATTGCGTCGTTTCGATTTCTATCAATTAACATTTCATTTGTAATTGTTCCGTGGATCGGTCGTACATATTCCTTTGCTTTATACAATGTTTATAATAAAAT
>NW_015377167.1:0-316 GCF_001272555.1 Dufourea novaeangliae | reverse complement strand
AGTCAACAACGTGTCTCCCACGATTTTATGCAAGTGATTTTTAAATGATTTAACAGCAGCCTCCCATAATCCCCCAAAATGCGGAGATCTGGGAGGAATGAAATGCCAATAAGTATCTTGCTCTGTACAAAACTGCTGCATTTTATTACGGTATTCTTCGGACGTGAAATATGCTTGAATAGCTACAATTTCATTATTTGCTCCTACAAAATTCGTCGCGTTGTCAGAATAAATATTTTGGGGTTTGCCTCTTCTAGAAAAGAATTGTTTGAGAGCACCCATGCATGCTTCAGTAGTTAGATCTGATACTACCTCT
>NW_015377166.1:0-316 GCF_001272555.1 Dufourea novaeangliae | reverse complement strand
GCGCGGGGGCAAGAAGGCCGGAAAGGCCGGGGGTCCGGGAGGGGGTACCGTTGGAGCTGCGGGCCAGCGGCCGGCGGCCCCTCGCTCCTCCTCCTCTGCCCCCCGCGCGGTGCAGCGGCAGCGGCGGCAGGAGCCCGCGAGCGCTCTGCGGCCCGTAGACGCCCCGGCCACCTGTTCGGAGGTCGTCGGCCGCAAGGAGCGCCGCAGGCGGGCCAAGGCCGCTAAGGCCCCGCCTCCGGCTCCTCTGGCACGAGGGGGGCGTCTGGGCGTCCGCCGCGTGCCCCCAAGAGGGCCGCGGTGGCGCTCACGGTCGCCC
>NW_015377165.1:0-315 GCF_001272555.1 Dufourea novaeangliae | reverse complement strand
AATTTCGTTATTCTTGATTTTTGTCTTATTTTGCCTCAAAGAATCACCCCTTAAATTTTTTCCAACTAGTTGTCGAACACCCTGTATATATATATATATATTTGTTTATTTTCATATGTATATATGTATATATATCATTTATATATACGTATCGGGTGTATGTTCAATCCTTACGAGTGAATGCACTGTTCCATAGGTTAGCTTTATTAAAAAATTCACAGAGTCATCTTGAAATAGGGGGATTGCTGAAGTACACCATATAATTATTATGTATACATAAGAATGATCTCGTTTGTCCATGGAATCATTCGTTTT
>NW_015377164.1:0-315 GCF_001272555.1 Dufourea novaeangliae | reverse complement strand
AAGACTCATTCTTCTTCCACACACGATCTTCAAATTGTTTGCGCAGAAGAATCTTGCTCGGCCAATGATGAAACATATTCTCGAATTTCATTAATAAATCATCTACATTCAATTCGATAAATTTGGACCGCGACTGCATCCAGTCTCGTGCCTTTCCTCGTAATCGCATTCCTATTAAAACTTTCATCTCATCTTCTTCTAAATGGTACGTAGTTTGGAGAACTTTTACTTGTTTCGACCAACTCGGATAATTCTCTGATTTACCATCAAAATAACTAAGTAATTCGGCAACAGTTTTTACACTCATTCTTCCAC
>NW_015377163.1:0-309 GCF_001272555.1 Dufourea novaeangliae | reverse complement strand
ATAATTATTACAAATGTCAATATAACGAAATATCTTTTATGCGATGTTAGTGGTGTAATAAAACTCTGTGTTTCGATTACGTTTTTTATACATACTACTCACTTATATGTAATAATATAGAGTAAAAATATACTATTAGTCCGATATTTGAAAATATACATGCGTTCGTTGTCACTGTTGAACTGTTGTAAGAACAATGGAATGATAAAATAATTTACTCAAATGTACATAATAATACATATATATATATTCATAAAAACAATATTAAACGCAATAACTTTTTTGTACGCGAAGAAAAACTAATATAGG
>NW_015377162.1:0-316 GCF_001272555.1 Dufourea novaeangliae | reverse complement strand
GCCGGCGGGGTCGGGGGCGGTGGCGCTGCCACCGTTGCCCCCTCGGCGGCGGCTCGAGCGGGCTGCCGCGGCCACTGTGACGGCGATGGAGCCGCGGCCGGCTCCGTGGTCGCCTCCGCCTGGCGGGGTGTCTCGGGGGGAGCGCCCCGTCACTATGGCGGCAGTCGAAAGGGCCGTGGAGCGGCGCGTCGGTCGCCTGGTCGCCGAGATGGAGGCGCGCCTAGTGGGGCGCCTCGGCGAGCTGCTCGGCAGTGGTCTGCGGGTCCGCCCGCGGCTGGGGCCCGTAGCGGCGGGGGGGCGACGGCGCCGATGTTGG
>NW_015377161.1:0-315 GCF_001272555.1 Dufourea novaeangliae | reverse complement strand
ACGCACAGTCAACGATCGGCCGCAGGTCATTTTTTGTATGCGGGCTGCAGTTCTCTGGTCATTTTTTGTACGCCTAAAATTTGTATGGGTGGAAGCGTGACGGGTATAAGAAATGAAGGGTAAAAGGGAATACCCAAGAAAATTTTTGTGCTCATGTCTTTGCTCTTTGATGGACTCAATGGGTGCCTCCCATTTCAAACACATAAAGTAATTGCAATTAAAGACGGCATTTGTTGATTTTTACGTTTTTTAATGTCTCAATCTAAATAATAAAAACATAGTGGGCTTAAAAAGTATCTATTAAATATAAGGAAC
>NW_015377160.1:0-315 GCF_001272555.1 Dufourea novaeangliae | reverse complement strand
CGTATGATTCTACGTCTTTGATCATCAATTTAAGAATACATATCGCATTATAGGAATTTACTAAAGAAGAAAAATATTATGTTAACTAATATTTTACATATAGAAATGAATCTAGAATTCATTGAAAGTGATAACCTGGCTACACCCATGTAACATTGTAACTGTACAATTGTTTCCGAAAGAGTTCCGAACAAACAGCTAACGCAAACATATCCAGCGAATACTTGGCAAAAGGCTATCATTACACGATCGATACACCTAATACAAAATAATATTTCATTACCGATAGAATAATTATTTACTGATTAACATTCA
>NW_015377159.1:0-315 GCF_001272555.1 Dufourea novaeangliae | reverse complement strand
TGATTAATGTTTGTGCAAACATAGATATTCACGGATTACTTTTCACAAACTGAAGCCAGACAATAATTCCTTTATCAAGGATTCTTTTACATTCTAGATAGAAGACCTTGTTGAACTTATTACAAATTCATAAAATCGCTAATTATTAGGTAATGATTACTAATTTCTACAACAATATTTCTGAAAACGTCTGAATGCCTTCAGGATCGATGGTCCTCGAGAATCCTAACAACAGAACTTGAACAAAGCCAATCGATATATCACAACATCGATAAATCTCTCTAATTCGATAAAATCCGATTCCAAATCAAAAAT
>NW_015377158.1:0-293 GCF_001272555.1 Dufourea novaeangliae | reverse complement strand
AATTATATGTGTTTTATTTTGATTAATATTAATTATATGTGTTTTATTTTGATTTATATTATTCACATATGCTTTATTTTGATTTATAATAATTATATGTGTTTTATTCTGCTTTATTGTAATTAATTGGGTTTTATTTTCATTTATTTAAATTATGTACGTGTCTTTTATTTTTATTTATTGTATGTAGGTACACGTGTAATAAGCAGCAGCAGCAGCAGCAGCAGCAACAGCAGCAGGTGATTATGAAGGACAATATCAATCAAACGTCGATCAAAGAATTCCTACTGTTC
>NW_015377157.1:0-315 GCF_001272555.1 Dufourea novaeangliae | reverse complement strand
TAATTACTGGACAAAGTTTAACGAATAATACAAGTTTATTGTCTACGTGGTCAGACTGAAAATGCACTGCCTTTAACCGGCACGCGCTCGTCGTCAACGGTTTGAATTTTGAACTATGATGAAGATCAGAGAATGAGCAAAGCAATTGTTTATTCCATGAGCGTTGTAAACGACATATCGGAGCCAGGAGTAGCACTGATAAACTTTACTACATATTTGATTTTAGAAGTATCTTTTCTGTTAAGTTTATTTATAAATAAGTATGTTTATTTCTAAAAATAAAAAGTTGAACTTGATTATGTAATACGGTTTTTT
>NW_015377156.1:0-315 GCF_001272555.1 Dufourea novaeangliae | reverse complement strand
GCGGAAGACCTCGGCTAGGCGGGCCGCGAGGGCGTCAGCCTTCGCGGCGCTCTCCGGTCCGGGAACCTCCAGAATGCAGGACCCCGTCTGACCCTTCCGGTAGCGGAGGTCGGTAATCCCGACCTCCGCCAGGTGGACCCCGGCCACAGCCTGACGCATGACGTCGGAATACGCCGTCTGGCTGCCCGGAGCCACGGTAAGGGCGACCGCTGCCCGCGTCGGCACGCGCGGGGGGCGACGCCCCCTCCCCGCGCTTTCCTGAGGGCGTCGGCCGCCACGGGGCCGCGCCCGCCGCCTTGGGCGGCACTGGCGCAG
>NW_015377155.1:0-314 GCF_001272555.1 Dufourea novaeangliae | reverse complement strand
TGGGGATAACGTCTGAACACTCAGTGTCGAGGAACCTTCAAACACTCATCGATGATTTACTGTATCAAACGTAGGAGAATAACGTTTCAATACCTTGATTTTTTTTAGATTATCATATCGGGGGGATTTATCTTAAGGTAAACTTCACAATGTTAGTTTTTGTCTGTAGGGGAGGCAAACTCAAACTTTTCCCTTTTAGGGTAGGGCAAAAGCCACTTTCTTCCCTCTGAGGGGGGGGAAGAGGTAAGTGCCTCTTGCCCCCTGCCTACGTGTTTGCCACTATTCATGTTTTTTGTACATCGTGATGGCTACAT
>NW_015377154.1:0-314 GCF_001272555.1 Dufourea novaeangliae | reverse complement strand
AAAGACAACAGGAACATTATTTTCTAAGTGTAAATAAAGCTGCTATAATAGTTTATTGGTTTATTTTAAATAAGAATAGTGGAATCAAGATCCACAATCGATTGCGAGAACGTTAGTCGGGCAGGGGCGCATGCCCCTGCAATTAACGCAGAAATTCCCGACGGGGAAGTAGCTAGACAAAAAGAAAATGAGAAGTTTAGGGAGGTACCCACCACTTCCAAATCATTTGTTAATACGATAAACAGAGATGTAACACCGAAAGCTGGACCACATATAGTAACAAACTGTAATATAGACGACCCCGAAACATCCAG
>NW_015377153.1:0-313 GCF_001272555.1 Dufourea novaeangliae | reverse complement strand
CGCCGACAGCCCCCTCGAGAGGCGGGTAGCGAGCACATGCTCGAAAAGCTTCCCCGCCTCGTCGAGAGGCAGATCGGTCGGTACGCCGAAGGGTCATCGGCGGGCTTGCCCTTTTTCGGGACCAGGGTCAGCCGTCCCCGCCTCCACGCGAGCGGGACCCACCTGAGTCGGGGCCCGAGGACGCGCAGGGCCAAGCGCAGCGCCCTCCCGGGGATGCCGTCCGGCCCTGGAGCCTTGCTCCGTCCACCGTGGCGCGCGACGGCCCCCGCGAACTCCTCCTCATCGACCCCCATGTCGGCGGACCAGGTGAACT
>NW_015377152.1:0-314 GCF_001272555.1 Dufourea novaeangliae | reverse complement strand
AACTTTTTGCGGTATAAATTATTTAAAAAAATAATTTTTTATTTTTTAATATTTTTATTGGTGTTAAACTTTTCAACTTATCACTTTATTACAAGACACTTATTGTTATCTATTTATACATTTATAAACCGTTCTTTTAATCCTCCCGAATCAGACTGATCTTCAAATTCTGAATCCTAATCCAATCAACCTCGGCCAGAAGCTTTTCTTTGACACTTTCTGAACTTTTGATAAAAGCTTTATGCTGAAATTATTCCACTGCATTGTGAAATTCAATTATGCTGATCGATGCAGTTTTTGATTGAAGCGCAATA
>NW_015377151.1:0-314 GCF_001272555.1 Dufourea novaeangliae | reverse complement strand
GACACCAGTACTCAGATACCAATACTTACATACCCGTAATCAGGTACCCATCAATAACTCCTCGGGTTCCCGTGCTCAAGTACCCATCAGTTACTCCATAGGTATAGGTACCCGTACTTAAGTACCCATGAGTTACTCCATAGGTACCCGTACTTAAGTACCCATCAGTTACTCCATAGGTGCCGTACTCAAATACCGATCGGTTACATCAGGGTACTCGTCAGGTACTCCTGAGATACTCCGTAGGAACTCGTCAGATACCAGTACTCAGGTATTCCTCAGTACTTCTAAGGGGTATAGGCCTACTAGACGGT
>NW_015377150.1:0-313 GCF_001272555.1 Dufourea novaeangliae | reverse complement strand
GAACAGTGTAAAGAATGAAATAAATGTATAAATAAAAACAAAGCGTGCGTCAAATCAATGATATAACCAAAACAAATACCGTTAGTAATAAGTATAAGGAGGAAACAGGAGGGGGAAGGAAGGGGGGATAGACAGAATAGGATAAATATAGACAAGAGGGAAAGGGGGGCAACATACGAACAGAGATAAGAATAATGGAAGCAGAGGGGCCACAACTTTTCACTCCCTAGATTTCCACGGGTGACATTAGTCAGAAAGGATAAGAGCATAATAGGAAGAGATTGGAGGGTAGAGGTAAGCGTGTCAAAACTGT
>NW_015377149.1:0-313 GCF_001272555.1 Dufourea novaeangliae | reverse complement strand
TTATAAGTGATTTGTAATTAATTGACTCCTCTTACTTTACATGTAAGAGTAGATTGCAGTACAAAACAAGATATTAACACAAAAATTGTAATGCTTCTCACAAGCCCAGAAGCATTCATTTACGTTTTGGGCTATTATTTGACTATCCACTCAAAGTGTAAATATTTGAAATATTCTTCAATATAAAACATTCTACAGAAATTAATGTAAATTGAATATCAAAAAAATTAAATATTTGTATTATACCATGTGGGATAAATATATGCATCGAGACTACTGAAATATACATTGACTAAATAAATTACTAATAATT
>NW_015377148.1:0-313 GCF_001272555.1 Dufourea novaeangliae | reverse complement strand
CCGCGGCGGGCGGTGTTACTCCTGCGGGGGCACCGGCCACGTGGCACGGGAGTGTGCGGAGGCTCCCAAGTGCCCGGTCTGTACCGACCTAGGTCGGCCGGCCGGGCACAGGTTGGGTGGAAAGGGCTGCGCGCCTCCGCTGTCACGGAGGGGCAGACGGGGCGGGGCTACGGCGGTGCGGGCACGGGGAAGGGCGGGGCCACGACGGTGCCGGGCAGGGGTGCGGCGGTGACGCCGGGCGCGGCTGCTAGGCAGCCGCGTGAGGAGCGGCCGGCGCAGGCGCCGGTCGTTGAGGAGGGAGGATCCGGCCGGG
>NW_015377147.1:0-313 GCF_001272555.1 Dufourea novaeangliae | reverse complement strand
GTTTTATGGTAACTACAAATGATAAACCGGAATTAATTAATCTTTCGTTTAGTAGTAGTGAAATAGCATTGTGATCCACGTGCTCAAATAGAAAGAATACTATAAAGTTAATTTCCTTTTTCTTAAAAACTTCAGCAAAATAACACTTACAATTAATATTGTCTGATTATATACTGATACGTTCTACTTAAATGGGTCATCAGTTTACAGAATGAATCACTGTATTCATATTAATATTTTCTGATTCGACGTCAATATATTCCATTTAGATAATCATCAGATTTATTGAAAAGCTCACTGTTTTCTAATATTT
>NW_015377146.1:0-312 GCF_001272555.1 Dufourea novaeangliae | reverse complement strand
GTTTCTGGGGAGAATTATTACAAAGAGACCAATACTTTGGGTTCGATGTAAAATCGATGAAAGAGTGGAAAATAATATGGGGAAAATTAATTTCCAAGAACCAATCCGAATGTCAGAAAGATTGTCAGAAGGTCTCGAGGGTCGATCTTGATCTATCGGTGATCTGAAAACCTTGTAAGATTGCTGGGGAGAATTATTACAAAGAGACCAATGCTTTGGGTTCGATGTAAAATCGATGAATGAGTGGAAAATAATATGGGGAAAATTAATTTCCAAGAACCAATGCGAATGTCAGAAAGATTCTCAGAAGGT
>NW_015377145.1:0-310 GCF_001272555.1 Dufourea novaeangliae | reverse complement strand
GAATACTACTTCTTATCACTTCGGCACTTATCGAATCACATGCTCTTACAATTCTCTCTCGTATATTGTGCAAATACAGTAAATATTTACTAAATACGGCGTATTTATCAAACCCGACAACGTAAATACTTTTCGGACGATATCGCAGGAGAACAATAACAGCGGTGTACGAAGAACGCAACAAGTAATAAGAGCGGTAAGACTAGTATCATCGAATCAAGCAAATGTAAATGATTTATTCTTTGGGAGAACAAACCGATATGCTTCTCATTTACGGAGAATGCCAGCAAAATTCAGTGAGAGCTAGAGA
>NW_015377144.1:0-311 GCF_001272555.1 Dufourea novaeangliae | reverse complement strand
GGCCGACCGCCGCGTAGATGGGCGCACAAGCGCCTGGAGGAGGACGCGCTGATGGCAGCGGCCCTCGCCGTCTCCTGGCCGGAGGCTCCGGCGGGACCGGCCGCAGGCGTCGACAGGGAGGCTGAATGGTTCCGGGAGGCAATGGCGGCTGCGTGTGACGCAGCCGTGCCCCGGGTCAGGAAGCCCCCTAGGTGGGCCACGCATTGGTGGAGCGACGAGATCGCTGCGCTGCGTGACGTGTGTCACGTGGCGCGGCGCCGCTTCACCAGGGCCCGCCGGCGGCGGAACCGCGACTTGGCGGGGGAGCGCGA
>NW_015377143.1:0-312 GCF_001272555.1 Dufourea novaeangliae | reverse complement strand
GAACAGTGTAAAGAATGAAATAAATGTATAAATAAAAACAAAGCGTGCGTCAAATCAATGATAACCAGAACAAATACCGTTAGTGATAAGTATAAGGGAGGAAACAGGAGGGGGAAGGAAAGGGGGATAGACAGAATAGGATAAATATAGACAAGAGGGAAAGGGGGGCGACATAGGAATAGAGATAAGAATAATGGAAGCAGAGGGACCAAAACTTTTCACTCCCTAGATTCCAACGGGCGACATTAATCAGAAAGGATAAGAGCATAATAGGAAGAGATTGGAGGGTAGAGGTAAGCGTGTCAAAACTGT
>NW_015377142.1:0-311 GCF_001272555.1 Dufourea novaeangliae | reverse complement strand
TTCAGGGATGATGGCTCGTAATGAGACATTGCAAGAACTAGAAAAAATTGTAATGCTAGTACATTTTAAAGTTTAAACGAAGTCAGGATGTTTTTACAGACCTTTTGGAACTAAGTGATTATTCAAGTGATATTAGCTTTAGAAATTACTATTACAGTAATTAAAGTACAAGGGAATAGGGAAGGAGCAGACACGAGGCATAAATCAAGTAGTTGTGGTCAGACTTTGGTCAGACACGCCGACTCGTCTGTATCTACTAGAATCTCAGCTACAGCGCCTCGTCCTTTGAACTTGTTCACCTGAAATTTTTC
>NW_015377141.1:0-310 GCF_001272555.1 Dufourea novaeangliae | reverse complement strand
CTTAATTTCGGTGTAAAATTGATCCGGTGGTAAACATTAATACAATGAAGTGATAAATAGTTAAATTTGCGAATTCTTTAATGTAAAAATCACGAAGCCTCAGGTAAATTTACCTACACATAACAGAATAACGTAATTTCTTGATTGAAACTCAAAGAATTCCATTAGGATTTTCGAATAGAGTATCTTCAATTGTCAGTAAATGGCAGACTATTACTAAAACGTTAATGAAAAATAACTTTCAGTTAGTTATGAAAAATGTTACAAAATAGTCGCGGTTGAATTATTCATCTGTGAAACGAGTAGTCTG
>NW_015377140.1:0-310 GCF_001272555.1 Dufourea novaeangliae | reverse complement strand
ACTGGCCAATCTCACGTCACTGTTCACCTCACATTTATTTTTAAGGGAATGCGAGTCTTTGCAGAGGTGCGAAGTGCAACCACTATCAAGGCACCACTTCAGATTGGCAACTTCGCGACGCGGAAACTCGTTCGAAAGGTTAGCGGCGTCACTCGCGAAAAATAGGTCATTTACGGTATTCGTGCTTTGACCGCCCGTTCTTTTCCTTTTAAAACACTTAGCAGCCTTATGCCCCATCTTTCCGCAGAAATCGCATTTTATGTCTTTTCGCCGGTCCACAGTAGCACGGTCCTTGTTGCTTTGACAGCTC
>NW_015377139.1:0-307 GCF_001272555.1 Dufourea novaeangliae | reverse complement strand
AGTTTACACTTAATAGAGTCTCCAACAGAAAAAAAAAAGACAAATTCGATTTTATTCTGACAACGGAAGGCACGGAAGTGTCCTCCTCCGATTTTGATGAAACTTCGTATGTCTGTTTAACAGTCAAAAATAAAGGATACGTATTTTTTTTTATCGGCTGAGGCGCAATTTTAAGGGTTGTTTAGGTGTTCTAAGAAAATTATCAGGATTGATCAGACTTATCTGGTGTGCAAGACCGAGGAAGAATTACGATAGTCTGGTCAACTGTAAGATCGATCGTTGCCTGTACAGGTAGGTATCTACAATA
>NW_015377138.1:0-310 GCF_001272555.1 Dufourea novaeangliae | reverse complement strand
TGGTCTTTGGCGCCACCTGTGGGGGTTCTGTGGCACCACCCGGGGGCTCTATGACCCCACTCTCCCGCCGCATGGGTCCCCGGCGCCTCCACCAGGGGGTTGCATGACCCCACGCACTCACCACAAGGGGTCTTTGGCGCCACCTGTGGGGGTTCTGTGCCACCACCCGGGGGCTCTATGACCCCACTTCCTGCCGCACGGGTCTCTGGCGCCTCCACCGGGGGGTTCTATGACCCCACTCTCTCACTACACGGGTTACTTCTACATGCTCCAGGGGTTCTACGACCCCACTTTAAAATACACACGGGTC
>NW_015377137.1:0-310 GCF_001272555.1 Dufourea novaeangliae | reverse complement strand
ATTAGTGGGACCAGACGCCATCTTTAGTTTAACGTGTGGAACGGTGCAAGCACACCTGACCTAACAGTGATTACACTGTGAGAGCACATAAAATACCTCATAACAGTTAATAATACAATTCTGCAGTCCGTTTTTTCTCAGCACATCCAGTTTTGGAAAAAAATAAATTTTTTTTAAAGTAGAAATTCTCGACTTTGGAGGGGTGTTGTACTTTTACAGTAGTCGTTTTTTAGTTACTTTTGAGACGAAATAATTCTCCGGACTCTCCCGATCAAAATAATGTAAATTGTTATCATATTACAGACATTTA
>NW_015377136.1:0-309 GCF_001272555.1 Dufourea novaeangliae | reverse complement strand
AAGGAAACATGTAAAATGTTATTTTTTTCAATAAGTGGACTTAATACACTCTGGCTCTAGGGTCCAGATATTATTTAACAATGGTCGTGAGCTTCGGAAGTGCATTGTGTATTTACAATCGCGGAAGACACATACGGGCCGAAAAGTAAACGGCGGGGTTCGACGACCGCGACAGACGTAACCTTCGATACCTTCGGGAAACTAGAGTTGCCATTTATGTCGTATTCCTATAGAGACCTATATTTAGTATCTCGCGTCGGTAATCGGACACGCGTTTTCTTTATGCTTTGTTCGTCACGTTTTGGACGA
>NW_015377135.1:0-309 GCF_001272555.1 Dufourea novaeangliae | reverse complement strand
AGCGTGAAGAATCGAACGTTTTGGGTCATATTTTTTTTCGTAATGTAATCTTTCTTTTCTTCGAGTTTTGAAGCACGTTGTTCAAACAACTTAAGCATTGAGACCAGTGATGGACGCTGAAGCATTTCGAATCATTTGAAATATGTATGTATATGTACCTTATTACATTATTCGATACTTGAAATTATCGAATGTATTGATATGTCTTGTAGGTCCTAAAAGTCTTGACTTTCGCAAACGCGTCAGGATTTTCACAACTTCCAAGACATTGAGGACCTACCGAGTCCTTAAATATTCAAGACTTATCAA
>NW_015377134.1:0-308 GCF_001272555.1 Dufourea novaeangliae | reverse complement strand
CTATACCGAAGAGTAAAATTTTATTGCGAATAATTTGATATCCTAGTTTCCATCAACTTTTTTTAGAACACATTATTGCTCTAACCAGCTAAGCTGAATGAAATGTCCGTTCGAATTTATTTGTTTCGATCGCGTGGGACTTTTATTTTCCATACCGAACACTTTCCGATACATCAAAAGCTACTTGTGCCCGTGAAAATTTCGCGAAAGGTACATGTGTATGTAAGGTATACGCTGTATTGGTAACATTGTTATTTAGCAGTACGAAAGCAGTTACATTCTACACAGTAGGACCATGTATTGGGTAG
>NW_015377133.1:0-307 GCF_001272555.1 Dufourea novaeangliae | reverse complement strand
CCGCACAAACGATAAATAAATAAATAGCCGAATTACTGTGTAGTTTATTAAACACAGCATAATATCCTTCAGGTTTATTTTTAAAAAAACACTGAAGGTGATCTTGAAATCTTTGGAAAAAAAGAGTTGACAAATAATTTGGTACAACCATCTTATAGCTCGCCTTGAATCAGGTTATGTTAGCCAAAAATATTTCCGATCGAACAACTACCAGTATAAGCTCCACCCGATTTCGTCTGGCTTGTACTAGACCAGGCCTGTCCAACTTCTGGCCCGCGGGCCAAAATCGATAATCGCCCCTACCGGC
>NW_015377132.1:0-309 GCF_001272555.1 Dufourea novaeangliae | reverse complement strand
GTCACATTGTTTAGTAATTGCTCTTTTATGACAGGAGCTGCTTCTATCTAAAATCCATGTTTCAAAAACATTTTCTTCGTATTATGAAAGAACAGTGTGTTGACCTGACTTTTTGTCAACATACTTTTTTATCCCTTTTTGCAATTAAAATTGACCCAGGTATGTTGTATTTTTGAGAGCATTTTGCCTGCCAAAACAGTATAAAACTGTTGTAAATTACATTTTATTAATTATTATATTATTTTATTCTGTAATTTTATACACAGATCCTTACAAAAGTGTATGCTGGTATAAATATCTACTTATGTA
>NW_015377131.1:0-305 GCF_001272555.1 Dufourea novaeangliae | reverse complement strand
ATTATTCTATTCTTAGCAGTCTGATCGAAAATGTTTTTATCAGGTATAGCATGGTTTCAAGAGGGCTTTAACGTATTTATAGAAAATTTATTGTCAACTCTTTTTTTTTCATGATTTTTCAAAGTCACTTTAAATTTTTTGCACATCATCTGTAATTTTTTTATGTCTATCTGTTAAAAGATGTCAAGACGAATTCGATAAGTATCATAACATAACATGTGTTACTTTTGTTTTCATCTGGGTGAGAAAAGATTAAAGAAATATTCGAACTGTAATATTACAAAGAGTGTTGTATGCTACACCAT
>NW_015377130.1:0-308 GCF_001272555.1 Dufourea novaeangliae | reverse complement strand
AAACCATACGTAGCGAATGACGACTAACGGGAAATTTCTTTTTGTCCACCACCACCTCACCCAACCCCGCACATTTTTTTTTGGAAATTTTTTTTGCGCAACCACCCAACCTAATACCCCATAGCGGAAAAAGAAAAAAAAACAGAATTCCAAGATGATGGAATACTGGGGACGCGTGGAAGCAAACCATGGCAGAACCCTCCGGTGGATAGCCGATAACGACCCGGGATTCTGGAGCACGCTGGGTGGCATACTCCAGAATGACTACGCCGGAGCCCCGGCGTACTACGCAATGACAAAAAAAAAAC
>NW_015377129.1:0-307 GCF_001272555.1 Dufourea novaeangliae | reverse complement strand
CGAGAGGTCCCACCCGACCACCAGTCGGAGCGCCCGCCTCTCTCGGGAGAAGGCAGGGCACTCGTCCAGCGCGTACTGCGCGAAATCGAGTTCCGCGCCGCACTGGTGGCAGCCAGGCGTCTCCTCCGCCCCAATCTTCAGCAGGTACTCCCCGAAACAACGATGTCCAGAGAGCACCTGCGTCAGACGGTACGTCAACCGGCCGTGGCGGCGGTCCATCCATGCATCAAACATGGGTAGGACGGCCCCCACGGCCCGCTGTCTGGCGGCACCGCTGATCACCAGCTGGTGCCGCCACGCCTCCCTG
>NW_015377128.1:0-307 GCF_001272555.1 Dufourea novaeangliae | reverse complement strand
AACCAGAGGCCCTCCGACAGTGTCGGGTCAAACCCACTGATCGGGCCATCCCGACCCCTCTTCACCCATAGGCAGTCACCTAAGGGGGCGGGGACACCACGGGTCTCCTCCACTCGACCGACGGAACGGCCCCTGGTCGTCCCACGGTCGAGGGCAAACCTTCCCTCCACCACGCTGCCTGAACCGCCGCGTTCCGACCGCCGCACCGCCGACCGAGGACACCGCCGAGCCGCCGTCCGGCTACCGCCGCATTTACTCCGCCACTAGCCCGTAAGACTAGGATATAAGGACCCCCGAATCTTGTAAA
>NW_015377127.1:0-306 GCF_001272555.1 Dufourea novaeangliae | reverse complement strand
CCGCTTTGGATGCAGCCGGGGACCCCCCCCCGACTGCATCAGCGGCCCCGGCGGACGCGCGCGTGAAGGCGGGAGCCACAGGAGCCGAAGCTCCGGCTCCCGATGTCCACGCACGCGTCCGCGCATACACGCAGGCCTTGCCTGCCGCATAGCGAGGAGACGCCTACGTGGGGGGAATCTGTCCACCCCCGCCGGCGTCGTCAGGGCCGGCTGTGCGGGCCCCACGGCCCCGACCCCGACCCAGCCTCGCTCTCCTCCTCTCTCGACGAGCGGGATCGCGCGCCTCGCGGTCCCGCTCGTCGTCCT
>NW_015377126.1:0-307 GCF_001272555.1 Dufourea novaeangliae | reverse complement strand
TTTAATTTTTACTAGTAGGAATTACCCAACCTAAAAAATAAGCTAAGTGTTCCGTTAAAATTTGCAGGTTTGCGAAGTGTTCCATTGCAGAAAAAGTTTGGAAAACCCTGATCTAACACATATGCAGTCACACTGGATACTTCATAAGTAGAAGCAGAATGTAATGAACAGACGCGTTAGCAAGTTGTGTTCAAGTGCACACACATCCAGCATACTTTCAAATTCTCATATGAATCAAACTTTATCTACATTTTCAACTTATTTTCCATACAGAGTAACTTTCTGCCTGAATCCACCCTGTATATCA
>NW_015377125.1:0-306 GCF_001272555.1 Dufourea novaeangliae | reverse complement strand
TAATTATGTTATTACTTTTATAGGGTGGTTACAGGGAGGGAGTAGAGAGTGGATCAGATTCTGTTTTTCAAGAAGGTTTTGATAGAGGATTTGAAGAAGGTTTCAAACATGGTTTTGTGTTAGGAAAATTTAAAAGTTTATTGAGTGTTATGCCACAGAATACTGAGCATCCACAAGATATAAAAGAAATTCTTGATAAAACTAGGAGAGGAATCTGCTATATCTGTTCAAAAGAACCACTGATTATGAATCATGAAATACAAAAACCATATGTAGAAATCATTGATGAACAAAAAAGATATTCTA
>NW_015377124.1:0-306 GCF_001272555.1 Dufourea novaeangliae | reverse complement strand
TTGCTTATGTCCCAACATCGTTTACTCTCAGATTACCAATAGTTTCCTTTAAAAAAATTTTGCAAAAATCGTGAAATTACTCAAGAGTAAAACATAATTGAACTATAATAATATTCTGACACATTTTATACAAAAAATGTCTGTGCAACTAGGCATTTTTTTTAATTGTAAAACCTTGTGCTTCAAAGTGTCAATTGTTTCAATTATTATTCACACTGTAGTTCGTGCAAAGTGTAATTGTTTCAAAGATTTGTACTACAAGGTCAATAAAAATATTATTTCTCCAAGTTACACAGGGTTTTCTTT
>NW_015377123.1:0-305 GCF_001272555.1 Dufourea novaeangliae | reverse complement strand
TCCTCCCCTTCGAGAATACGTCTGGTGACCAGAGTACGTTGAAACGCAGCCAGGCTATACTTTTGCTGCTTCTACTTACGGGCCCGCGCAACTACGGTATTAACCGTACCCTCACGAGCAAGCTCGGCTTCCACTAGGGGAAGAAGTAACGTACGGGAAGTGCCTTCTACCACTTGGTATCGGAAACTATTGAAATTTATGACCAGACTGCGGATTTTTATGCAAAATCACATTTTAGGGGGGTTGTTCATAAAGACAAAAACAAAAGTGGACATTTCTTTCATTCTTTAAGTATCTTATTGGGC
>NW_015377122.1:0-306 GCF_001272555.1 Dufourea novaeangliae | reverse complement strand
ACTTAGAATTAAAATTTAGAAATTTAATTTAATTAGAATAAGGCTTCTTGGAATTACGGGAAATAAATAATTATCAACCCATAAAGTTTACATAGAGAACATAGGATAAAAGAAAGAAGGAGATGTAAAGATGAGATAATAAAACATATACACATAAAGGAAGAGGTAAATATAATATAAAAGGTTGTGATAAATAAACTATAGAATAAGATAAAAAAAAATTTAAATGTGTTAAAATAGTAACCAGCAATAAATATCAGTAAAAAAGAACATGTGAAACCGGATTGTATTCCCTATAATAAAAAT
>NW_015377121.1:0-305 GCF_001272555.1 Dufourea novaeangliae | reverse complement strand
GCGGCGGCTCGAGCGGGCCGCCGCTGCCGCTGTAGCGGCGATGGAGCCGCGGCCGGCTCCGCGGTTGCCTCCGCCTGGCGGGGCGTCTCGGGAGGAGCGCCCCGTCGCCATGGCGGCGGTGGAGAGGGCCGTGGAGCGGCGAGTCGGGCGCCTGGTCGCGGAGTTGGAGGCGCGATTAGTGGGGCGCCTCGACGCCCACGGCTGGGGCCCGTGGCTGCGGGGGGGCGACGGCGCCGGTGTTCGGCCGCCGCGGATCCCCCGTCGCGGCCTCCCTCCCCCGCTCCCTCCTGTGGCGGCGCCTCCCG
>NW_015377120.1:0-305 GCF_001272555.1 Dufourea novaeangliae | reverse complement strand
CACTTTTTTCTGCGGAAACGTTTCAGCGTAATACAATCTGTTGCGTTGCGATTGAATAACCTTTTTTACGAGAAGCTATTCACGGTTAAATGTGTGTTACTTTTAGGGCTGCACATGACTGTAAAAGGACTGTAGTGTAATATGTATAGTATTTTAACCCTCAGACACCACACTAGCGCGTATTTGCATCAGCGAAACATTGTTTCGTCTGTAACATTCTATAATGATTTCCTTCCATTCCAATAAAAAATCATTTCTCACTTTTGCAATTAGTAGCAATGAATTTCTCAGGAAAGACCCTAAAA
>NW_015377119.1:0-303 GCF_001272555.1 Dufourea novaeangliae | reverse complement strand
ATGCAATGTAAGACCAAGAACTTTAAAATCGATGGCATAGGTTTCGAGATATTGAGCTGTTAAAATGATATATTATTGAAAATACTACGAATGATGTCGTATTTGGGCTCATTTCCAACGGCAGAAACTCATCAGTTCATTCGTGACACTTTAATGAATGCATACTGAAAACTATAAAAGATTAAAGTTTCATGTATGCGTTTCATTCCTTATCTGTTTACATTGTATTTCAATCGTCGGTCGCTGGTCTTTTACATTCAGCCCTCAGCCTCTCGCTCGGCGCTCAGCAGCCCGTTTATTCCT
>NW_015377118.1:0-304 GCF_001272555.1 Dufourea novaeangliae | reverse complement strand
CAGTTTCTCATGGAGCAGGCCCAGCACTTTGACAGTGAGTGTACGGCAAGGAAAAACATGCTTTCAGTCGCATGGGTTTGGTGATATTAGGGATCTCTAGCCTCGCATGTATTTATTTCAGAGCAATACCACATTTACTAATTAAGGGTTAAACGCTGTTTCTTGCTAGCTTGATAAGTTCAGTACATTATCAAGGAAAGAAGATTAATTTTACTTTCACATTCTCTTCACAGTCGCCTCCCTACTGTCCTGTCTTCACCAGTTAAGAGCAGAGAACCTTAGGCTAGAGGAACATGTAAATAGT
>NW_015377117.1:0-305 GCF_001272555.1 Dufourea novaeangliae | reverse complement strand
ATTTCCTTGTTTCGATGTTGCTATGAGACTTGCTTTATCCGTGTTTGTCCGATATTTTACGTAGCATTAATATTCATACGATTCTTTGTATGGTAGTGTAAAAATGTGACAGACAGCACTGAATGTATAATCTTTTATTAAGGTGCTTCGTAGCTGTAAACTTCTCACTATTATTAATATTAGGGAATGCTCCGTCCCATTTTTGAACAGTTTAAATTTTATACAGCTTTTTGATTACAGCTACTCTAACTTCAGAGCAAAAAAGACATGTACATTTTAATGGGATAAACTCTACAGTTATCATT
>NW_015377116.1:0-304 GCF_001272555.1 Dufourea novaeangliae | reverse complement strand
GCACGCGCTGGAGGAGTGCCCTGCCTTCTCCCGAGAGAGGCGGGCGCTCCGACTGGCGGTCGGTTGGGACCTCTCGCTCCCTGCCGTGGTCGCTGTCACGGTGGGGAGCGAGGGGTCGTGGAGGGCAGTGTCCTCCTTCTGCGAGACCGTTGTCTCGCGGAAGGAGGACGACGAGAGGGGTCGGGTGATAACCGACCCCGCTCGGATCGAGAGGCGGAGGGCAAGGCGCGCCGGAGGTCGACGGCTGGCCGCCGCCCCGGCTGCGGGGGGGCCTGGTGCCCCCTGAGCCCTCCCTCCTCTCGGC
>NW_015377115.1:0-304 GCF_001272555.1 Dufourea novaeangliae | reverse complement strand
TGTCGTAAATAATACATATGTTTTCTATGTTTGCGTCTTTTACAATGCACAAATATTGAAAGAACAATTTTTTTATTTTATCATAAGTTTTCTTGTCATATCTTCTTTGCATTCTTTAAAAAAGATTCCTGAACATCACCTTTTCTTCGGGCCGCTAAAAGGAAAAGGGACCTTAACACTAGAATTATCAAACCCATCAAAATGACGAATTACAGATTTACTATTTTACCATTACTGAAATTATGATGGTGCTTCTGTCAGAATTTATGTTGGCTTTTAATTTACTACACATTTCATTTTATGG
>NW_015377114.1:0-303 GCF_001272555.1 Dufourea novaeangliae | reverse complement strand
CCGAGCATGCCCCTCGCGGCATTTGAGATGCTGTTGGACGGGATCCGGGACTTTGTGTCGCGTGATCCGACTCGTGCAACATTGGTCCTGGGGGACTTCAATGCGAAGTCTACCCTCTGGGGAGACCCCAGGACCAACGCGAGGGGCGATGCCGTGGAGGAATGGGCGGCGAGCGCGGACCTTCGTCTGCTCAACTGAGGGTCTGCGAGCACGTGCGTGCGGTGGCAGGGAGAGTCAATGGTTGACCTCTCATGGGCTACGCCCGCCGCCGCGCGTCTCGTGTCGGGGTGGAGGGTGGCGGAG
>NW_015377113.1:0-303 GCF_001272555.1 Dufourea novaeangliae | reverse complement strand
CAACACATTTGTAACTAAAGACTGACTAATTATACGGTTATTTTATAAATCTGTGTAGTTCATGTTGAATCCAGAACACCATCCAGAAATCTGTAATATTATCGATATACTAGTTTCCTCTAGTTTAGAATAATATCAGGTCGACCGTTCCCACATTAATACAACTTTACCGCTCGAATTGTATTACTTATAAAGTCAAAAGTTACGAGGCACAAACTAACATTTCCTAACGGCTCCCTAATTTCGCATCAGGTTCGTCTGTACAGATTTTCCACCCTCCTCGCAGCTCCTCAGCTACGCGCT
>NW_015377112.1:0-303 GCF_001272555.1 Dufourea novaeangliae | reverse complement strand
CTTTAAGATTTAGCAGTCCCCCTTTTCCATCATCATTATCACCACCTATAATTACCAGAAGTGCAATTTATGGTCAGACTCGCTACGATTTATGTAACTGTTCAATTGTGTCCAGTAAGAAATCAGATTCTGTATAATATTCAACTGAGAACAATCTTGCAAAATTATACCTGCGCCCGAATTATTCCCCTTCGTCAAGATATTTATACAAATGTCAATCAGATCTTTAAGATTTAGCAGGCCCCCTTTTCCACCATCATCACCACCTATAATTACCAGAAGTGCAATTTATGGTCAGACTCG
>NW_015377111.1:0-301 GCF_001272555.1 Dufourea novaeangliae | reverse complement strand
TTTTTCATCTTTTATTCGTTATTCGAAACTTTTTATCTAGATAATGAATTTGCCCATCTCTGCCCCCATGTCTACGCGGCTTCAACGACGGAAATTCGCCACACATGTGATACCGTGCGTATAAAAAAGTGTCTCACCGCAGGCGCTGAGGCCGAGGCTATGACGATAGAACTTAGCATGGAGGGGGCTCAGATTTCATTGCCATTTTACTCCCCTATAGCCTCGACCTTGGCAATACACAGACTCCTCTCGATTATTGTCCCGAAGTCGAGTCCGTGCCGGGACAATAATCGGGTAGGGA
>NW_015377110.1:0-303 GCF_001272555.1 Dufourea novaeangliae | reverse complement strand
GAGCCATTTGGAATTGATACTGGATCTCTAGAAATGCAATTGATCGATTTAAAAAGTAAAGCTCTTGCATCCACGTCCTGGCATCACTGGCATCACTGGGTCTGGGGATCCTTCCACGGCGCGTGGTCCCTGAGCCATAAGGAAATTGGCTCCACAGGATTTTGACGGTTGCCTGGAGGGGGTACACGGAGAGAAAAGATAGCATAGCGGGGGGCCCGCTATGTCCTGCCAGTGATGCCAGAATCGAGGGTCGCTTTACCCCCACCACTCCCCCACTCCGATGTACCATCGTCTCCCACTTTT
>NW_015377109.1:0-302 GCF_001272555.1 Dufourea novaeangliae | reverse complement strand
GTGAATAAAAATTAATGAAATACTTCCACAAAAAATTAGGAAATTTGGAGGGAGAAGTGGAGACACCTGAAACGTGTAGAAATCGAGAGATACGCACGTATTTCTGCGAAGAAATTTCACCACAAAGTACAGACATTGTAAATTGGTGGAAATGCCATAAAATACCATTTCCGCTATTATCAAAAATAGCCAGAAATTTTCTTGCCATCCCGGATACGCAAACATTGAGCGAGCGTTTGTTTTCGAATGCAGGAAATATCGTTACACCAACCAGGTCGAAATTATTGCCGGACAATGTCGAG
>NW_015377108.1:0-302 GCF_001272555.1 Dufourea novaeangliae | reverse complement strand
TCTCATTTATTTTCACTTAAAAGTTTGCTGAACATTCTACTGACCCATTTAGAGTTTCTTTCACAGAGTATCCGATTTAAAATTCCTTTCAATATTCGTGAAAATGTCTTAACGATAAAATGGGTTGGTTTGTAAAATTTTACATTCGATGTTCAATAGATTTCCTATATAATATTGAGATTATTGTAATATCCAGAGGATCAGAAAGACGTGGAAGTATTGTAATTCTTCTTCATTCGGATCTTCTGTGGAATTTAGTTTAACATTTACGAAACAGAAAATATTTGAAATTATCGAACAAC
>NW_015377107.1:0-302 GCF_001272555.1 Dufourea novaeangliae | reverse complement strand
GTCAGAGGACTGCACTCCGACGCCGGCACTACCGGGCCGCTTTGGATGCAGCCGGGGACCCCAACCCGACTGCATTAACGGCCCCGGCGGACGCGCGCGCGAAGGCGGGAGCCACACGAGCCGAAGCTCCGGCTCCCGATGTCCATGCACGCGTCCGCCCATACACGCAGGCCTCGCCTGCCGGAGAGCGAGGACACGCCTACGGGGGGGGGGGAATCTGTCCCACCCCGACGGCGTCATCGGGGCCGGCTGTGCGGGCCCCACGGCCCCGACCCCGACCCCGCCTCGCTCTCCTCCTCTCT
>NW_015377106.1:0-299 GCF_001272555.1 Dufourea novaeangliae | reverse complement strand
TTAACGGGCGAATTTAACGGGCGATTTTAAACGCCGCGAGCGGGGCCTTTAGGTCGATGTCGGGTCCAATGACCCCGCCGCGAGCTGGGGCCTTCACGGGTCAATGTGGGGTCCAAAGACCCCGCCGCGAGCGGGGCCTTCAAGGGTCGATGTGGGGTCCAAAGACCCCGCCGTGAGCGGGGCCTTCAACGGTCGTTGTGGGGTCCAATGACCCCGCCCTGAGCGGGACCTTCAACGGTCGATGTGGGGTCCAATGACCCCGCCGCAAACGGGGCCTTCGAGGGTCGATGTGGGGTCCA
>NW_015377105.1:0-300 GCF_001272555.1 Dufourea novaeangliae | reverse complement strand
ATCAGTTTACAGTACTTTACCGATGATAATACCGATTGCCCAGGCCTCACCACGAGGAGGTTGTAGTAGTACCTGCAAGAAACTGCCATGGTTGCTGGGGTTACTATATAATTCGCTCACGGAAGTAGGCACAAGTGTCAGTCAGATTTAGACAGTTGCACGAGCAACATTAGACCGAGCTCGAGACTCGTACGAGCAACAACGTACGAATACTTGGCTATTCAATAGGCTATACACCTGAACTATAAAGATGTACATTAGTACTATAATGTTAAACATATTTATATTACTAATTTCATG
>NW_015377104.1:0-301 GCF_001272555.1 Dufourea novaeangliae | reverse complement strand
GAGACCGTGGCGGCCGCGGTAGCCCGCGTCGGCGGCTGCACCGTGGCCGAGGTCCGACCCGGCTTAATCCGCCGGAACGCGTCTGGCCTCGGCACGGTGTTGCTGAGGTGCCCCTTCGCTGCCTCGAGGCGGCTGGCGACCGCCGGTCGAATCGCGATCGGCTGGTCGTCTGCCAGGGTCGAGCCCTTCGAGGCGCGGCCCTTGCGGTGCTTCCGGTGCCTGGAGCCGGGACACGTCTGGGCCAAATGTCCGCGAGATGCGGACAGGGCCGGGCGGTGCTTCGGCTGTGGGAGCCGGGAGC
>NW_015377103.1:0-301 GCF_001272555.1 Dufourea novaeangliae | reverse complement strand
TGTAGACGTAGATCCCGCATCGTCGAAGAGACGAGAGAAACGCACACGGGGAAATAGGACGAGGGGAAGGGGAGGGATAGGCGGCCGTCAAGCAAACAGGTATGCTTCAGAATCAATATTTGCTCGATACACGTCGGTGTGCTCTGCTCTGAATGCATCCACCGTCGGTCTCGCCGTGCACGAGCACACGTCGCCTCTTACTTTCTGTCCGCCTCGAATCACGCCACTTTTACGCGACACGACACAGCCAGCGGGTTTTGCGAACGGCCCTCCTACGACTCAACGTGGCATCGAACCCCCC
>NW_015377102.1:0-300 GCF_001272555.1 Dufourea novaeangliae | reverse complement strand
CCTCAGAAGGAGGAGATAAGTTGTTCTCGGAAATGTCATCGAGCTGTGGAGGTTGATCCAGTTCTTCGCTATTCAGTTCTGGATGTTGCGCGAGGTAAATTTGAAGAGTTTCTTGATTTTGTTATTGTAGGGAGAAATTGTTGAGGGGAGGAATTGTGTGCTGTATACGCGGTACGAGGTAATTCATAATCTGGTTCATCGCGGGGCTCTCGCCATTTCGTCCATCTACGATTTACGTCGTAAGGGGCGGGAGGACGAGCCTGAGGTGCGTACGAGTAAGGTGGTTGCGCATAAGGCGCG
>NW_015377101.1:0-301 GCF_001272555.1 Dufourea novaeangliae | reverse complement strand
GTAGAGAACTTTGAATGATTTCACAGGTTCAATGCAAATGGTAGCTATACTATAAAATGTTGACAAACGAGATTTTGAAATCTTTTGGTGCCGAAATATTTTCCCTTAACTTATAATTACGTGACCAAATTTCTGCCTGTACTATGATGTACACTACATGTCATAAAAACTTTAATATTTCACAACGATACTGGTGTTGAATAGCTCCCTGTTGCACTAGATCCCTTAGTTAGTGGAACCACTGTTTTGAATAAAATCTGATTGAAGTCCGTACATTCACAGATGGTACAAAGAAACATCA
>NW_015377100.1:0-301 GCF_001272555.1 Dufourea novaeangliae | reverse complement strand
ATTAAAATTGTGTTTGTATCGACCCCGTACAGTGTTACAGCCGATACTTGCTTCGGGTTTTTCCCTCGTTTCCATTTCAAACTGATCACTTTGACATTATTAATCACAAAGTTAAACTGTTATGACTTCAATATATTCTCAGGAAAACGTATTTCAAAGTCAAATAGTTACTTTCAACTCTCGTCTACCCTGTGTCCTACCACAGAGTGCATCAGTATTTTAAAATATGGCAGAAGAACTCAAATAGAACACAAAATGTCCTATGGTTCTATTTTACAGCCACAAAGGTTTAAAGTTGGAA
>NW_015377099.1:0-301 GCF_001272555.1 Dufourea novaeangliae | reverse complement strand
CCGGATTTTCCTTTAATATAAAAAAATGTTCTTTTCTTAAGTCAACAGTACAATATTTGGGATACGAAGTGAGTGCAGGTGAAATTCGTCCAAATCCGCTTAAAATTGCTGCGTTAACTGCATTACCACCTCCTCAGTCGATCCCAGCTTTAAGACAATTTATAGGGCTGGCGTCTTATTTTAGGCAATTTATTCAAGGATTTTCTTGTTTTATGAAGCCCTTATATCTGTTGACCTCAGGGAAGAACGAGTTTGTTTGGGAACCAGAACATGAGCAAATAAGAAAGAAGGTTGTCTCTAT
>NW_015377098.1:0-300 GCF_001272555.1 Dufourea novaeangliae | reverse complement strand
AAAAAACTGCTTATTGATCTACTAGCTTTTTTTCTTGCGGTTTCGCTCGGGTAGATTTCGGGATTTAATAAGATTATTTTCTTAACAAAATTTTTAAATTCAATTATAATTAAAGAAGTAAGCAGGACTTCTCCTTTTGTATATACATATATACAGATTAAACATTATTCACGTCCTGAGATTCATGGTATAATATTCCGAATAGGTGACTGACCGTACTTTAATGGTATCCAGTGCTCTTCTAATGACGATAAAAAATTCAAAACATTATTAACGAATAATTCGCGATACTTTATTTAA
>NW_015377097.1:0-300 GCF_001272555.1 Dufourea novaeangliae | reverse complement strand
AGAATTCTTCAGCTGTGTCTATACTATTTAGTAAAACTATACTATTTAGTACTCAGCTTAGATGAATCTACTGCTAGCTGTTTGATGGAAAATTGTTTTGGATAAGATAACATGATTCAAAGAAAGCTTTAAAATAATTGTACCAAATTTTTTGTCAGCCCTTTTTTCCCACAGTTTTTAGGGTCACTTTCAGTTTTTTTTATAAATAAACCTATAATTTGTTCTTCAAAAAAAAACTGGTACAATCATCTTCAGCTTTCTTTGAATCATGTTATATTATCCAAAACAATTTTCCATCAA
>NW_015377096.1:0-300 GCF_001272555.1 Dufourea novaeangliae | reverse complement strand
GTCTTTTCCGTACTCTAGAGGAGAAACGTGGCCTTTTCCTTAACCCTAGAGGGGAAAAGTAGCTTTTTCCTATCCTAGAAGAGGGGAAATGTACCTTTTCCCTACCCCAGAGGAGAAAAGTGGTCTTTCTTCTACTCTAGGAAATCACAGAGGCCTTTTCCCTACCTTAGATGAGAAAAGTGGCCTTTTCCCTACCCTAGAGGGGAAAATTGGTCTTTTCCCTATCCTAAAGGGGGGGGGGATTTACCTTTTCCCTACTCTAGAGGGGAAAAAGTGGCCTTTTCCCTAACCCTAGAGGGA
>NW_015377095.1:0-300 GCF_001272555.1 Dufourea novaeangliae | reverse complement strand
TATATATTTCAGTATAATTAATAATCCCGAAGGTATAGTACTATTTATTTCTACATTCTTACTATACAAAGATTTCTGAAACTTATTCTATTTGTATCATTGACCGCAATGCGACGAATTTGGTATTGTTTTTGTGTCTTATGCAACTTCTCATAACTGTTCTTCAAACCATTTCTGGATCTTAAGTTCATACACATATAATATTTGCTCTGATTTTTATTCAAAGAACGTATTAGTACAGGTTAATCGTTCAAGTTTAAAACTCGCTGTATATTAAATGTTGAAACATTGTAAGAACTC
>NW_015377094.1:0-295 GCF_001272555.1 Dufourea novaeangliae | reverse complement strand
CACGGGTGGCGCCACTGGTCGTTAAATAATGGTACTCCGCGATTAAATTGCCATTTTAACAGTGTTCTGGTCGTTTATTGTTATTGTCAATAACAGTGGATTAATCTACGTACTTTCAGCTACAACTTGAGTGCTTCAGCTAAACGAAAGCTGTCCGTATAACGATGTAAGAGCTGTGCAAAGTGAACTAACCGGGGTACATATGACAAGATACAGTGTCAACCGTTGCAAATAAAGTGCGATTTTAACAGTGTTCTGGTTGTTTATTGTTATTGCCACTGACAGGGGATTAATC
>NW_015377093.1:0-300 GCF_001272555.1 Dufourea novaeangliae | reverse complement strand
TTAATTAGAATAATAAAAATTAAAGTCTTTTAATTATCTTGTATTTAGAATAAATTATGTTGAACCACTGCCGACTGTTGAATGCAGCTTTCAGAAAAGAATTTAATCCTGACTGTTCCTAAGGATATTTACATTATTTATAAAAAATATGTATCTTGCAACGAATAAAAAGGATAATTAATAATAAGAACCACATGGTGACATGTAACCAAATTACTTCCTACTGTGAATTAATTCATCCAATCTATTCAAATTTATCAATGGCTGGATTCCTCGATCGCATGGGATCACCAGAAGGAG
>NW_015377092.1:0-300 GCF_001272555.1 Dufourea novaeangliae | reverse complement strand
AGTTGGGAAACTAGGTAATGCTGCATGGCACCGTGGCTCCTGTAGTTAAATTGTTAGCTTGTCCAAGAAGTTCTTGATATTTCAGACGCAATATATTTTTATAGCGAAAATATTTTTTAGATCTATATTTCACGTGAGTGAAGCATCACACTTATTTTCTGCCAGAAATACAAACAAAAGTATACGAACATGTACACTACAGTTCAAAAGTTTTAAATATGTCATGTAATATAGAAAAAAATTAAAACAAAAAGAACAATCTTTTTGTAATTGTTAAATAATTTGGACATGGAAGGGTTA
>NW_015377091.1:0-298 GCF_001272555.1 Dufourea novaeangliae | reverse complement strand
GACCAGGCGGCTGACCCTAGCCACGTCCCTCCCCAGCCCGATGACGAGCGTGTCGTCGGCGTACCACACGACACGCACACCGGGGGGGAGTGACCCGCGCAGCGCCGAGTCGAACCCCAGGTTCCACAACAGCGGGACCAACACGGACCCTTCGGGAACTCCTCGGCAGACCCTCCGGCTCACGAGAGCACCCCCTCAACAGGGGTACTCTATCGACCGGTCCGTCAGGTAGTCTCGTAGGACGGCCCGCAGATACGGGGGCACTCCGTGGTCCCGGAGCGCCCCGCGCACCGCGTCC
>NW_015377090.1:0-300 GCF_001272555.1 Dufourea novaeangliae | reverse complement strand
GGCAGAACACCTGAATAATTTTATAAATTAGTTCATATTTAATAACTCTTCGATGTCGCCAAAATATGATACTCGTGTAGATACTGAATCAATGACGAAGTTAATGAATATTCCCTCAAAAACTACATATTACCCTCAGACACCACACCAGTGTGAATTTGCACTATCGAAACATTGTTCCGTCTGTACCATTCTACCTGGAAATCATAACGGTTTCAAATTTTCCCAGTAAAAGAGTTATTTTTAAATTTTACAATTATTACCATTGAACTTCTAATGAAAATTTACCCCAAAAAATAC
>NW_015377089.1:0-300 GCF_001272555.1 Dufourea novaeangliae | reverse complement strand
GGCGCGCCGGGCCGTGGGGTCGGGCGGCCGCCCGCGGGCTCGCGCATGACCGCGGCCCACGGGTGCGGCCCCAGGGCGGTACCGGCGTCGTCGAGCCAGCGTAGACCTCCCCCACCGCCTCCGACCCCTCCCGTGGCGGGACCACCCGTCGCTGGCACCAGCGTGGTGGCCGACGGGACCGGGGGAGCGGGGAGCGGTGGCTGGAGAAGGAGGAGAGGCGGGAGGGGGAGGAAGCGAACCAAGAGGGTCGAGAGCCGGGGGGGAAACGCCGCGGCCGCTGCTCAGCGGCAGGCGGCCCCC
>NW_015377088.1:0-300 GCF_001272555.1 Dufourea novaeangliae | reverse complement strand
TTCTTTGGCCAGATGTTGTTATTAACAGTTGTATATTTTGAGTAGATTACGAATATTTGTGCAGATCTTGATTTTTATGGATACACTTGACGTTGAGGGGAACGTTGGTAAATTTGATTGAATATGGACGACATAACAGACGAATGACGACTGTATGTTAATTGTATGATAACTTCCTTGGACCCAGTACACATTGCCATGTATAATAATTTTGACATTTGCTCTGAAGCTATTTTACGGGTTATTTAAGATCTTATTTTTAAAAAATATACATTGCAATATGTAAGTGGAATAAAAAAA
>NW_015377087.1:0-300 GCF_001272555.1 Dufourea novaeangliae | reverse complement strand
GATATAGAACAATCAAGCTCAGATCAAAATACACAGCATTCTGCCGAAAGTAGTTTTGAAAATGTAATACAAGAGACCCGAAAACCGTTAAATCAGTTTCAACAACAACTGTTATTAACAAAGGGGAGGTATACAATACATGAGTCATTGAACGTTTTTGATAAGACACGACATATAATTGAATATGACACGCCAGAAAACTTAATAGAAATACTAAGGGAGTATCTAAAACCAAACATAACGGTAGGAATTCATTGCACTTTAGAAGATCTTTATCATATTCAATTACCATTAACAAAT
>NW_015377086.1:0-299 GCF_001272555.1 Dufourea novaeangliae | reverse complement strand
ATATATGGGAAGATCGTTTCAAAGCTATCGACCTTCGCTATTCTCAACACTTTATTATATAATCATAAATATTTATACATTCAGCAAAACAAGCTAGGAATTACGAAAAATCAATAAACCCAATCAGTTAAACTACAGTAGACATGCAATTGTCGCACGAATCACGGCTGTAGAGGGCCACAGTTCCAGGAACCGTATAAGAATCGGTGGCCAGTTACCCGAACGCTTAGACAGTCAGAGAGAGAGAGAGTGAGAGGGGGGGGGCGGAGAGAGAGAGGGAGTGAGTGGGAGAGAGAGAG
>NW_015377085.1:0-299 GCF_001272555.1 Dufourea novaeangliae | reverse complement strand
GAATGGAGAAAGATTCTGGTCTAGTATTGATTGTCATAATCTCTTTCTGCATAACAATAATACCAATACACACATAGATACTCAAAGAAAAGTTGAAATCAAACATCGATCTTGTTTTCTCTACGATGAATATAGCAGACAAAATTAATATAAAAGTAAATGAGGAAATTTGGGGCACTCAGATCACTACCCTATTTTCATAGAAATTCATGCAAGTAAAAATTATTATAAAAAACAGACCTTTAAGTTAAAAACACGCCGAACAAACTGGGAACATTACGTAGCATACTTAGATCGTA
>NW_015377084.1:0-298 GCF_001272555.1 Dufourea novaeangliae | reverse complement strand
TCTGAAGATTCTTCAATGGTACTTGTATCTTTACTTCTGTTGAGTCTTTGAGGTGGAGTTCTAGTAGCGTGCAAGATACTCTGTTGTTCCAAATCGCATTCCTACGATAACACCGGATAAATATTACAGGGTATGAAATAGAACGAGGCACAAAAGAGTAATAAAATTTTCAGTCTATACGAAGTTTGTATTTATAGAATAATGGATGCAGGAATGGAAAGTTTAGAACCAGGTGAGGTATGATAATACATAATTCAATCTGTATTATGAAAAAACTGATTGTCGTGGCTGGTGTCGT
>NW_015377083.1:0-298 GCF_001272555.1 Dufourea novaeangliae | reverse complement strand
CTGTAAACTTATTAATATAATTTAATTATATAAATTTACTGAATAATAATATTCCGAAAATTTGTTTATTGGAATAGAAATTTCTATTGAAAAAACACATGTTATGAAAGAATTATTATACATTTCATTAAACTATTCTTTTAGAGCAAAATCCATTAAAATTTTTGCAGTGACTCAATACTATCTGCAAGAATAAGTCGTAAGTGTAGAATGAAATTTCGTTTTCGAGGAAATTAAAATTGATTATTTATATATACAGATTAATATATGTATATATACAGATAGTGGTCAGCTATAT
>NW_015377082.1:0-296 GCF_001272555.1 Dufourea novaeangliae | reverse complement strand
AGCTCGCGTTCCCTCGCCAGGTCGCGATTCCGTCTCCGGCGGGCCCTGGTGAAGCGACGCCGCACAGCGTGACAAATGTCACGCAACGCAGCTATGGCGTCGCTCCACCAATACGAGGCCCGCCGGGGGAGTTTCCTGGCCCGGGGCATTGCTGCGTCGCACGCAGCAGACAATGCTTCCCAGAGCCATTCAGCCCCCCTGTCGACGTCCGCGACCTGTCCGGGCGGAACTTTCGCCCAGGACACGGCGAGGGACGCAGCCGTCAGCGCGTCCTCGTCTAGGCGCTTGAGCGCCCA
>NW_015377081.1:0-298 GCF_001272555.1 Dufourea novaeangliae | reverse complement strand
CTCGCTCGCGTTCGCGGCCAGCCGTTGCCGATGGCGGCGCTCGCGCCGCGGGCGTGGGCGGCGGCAAGAAGAAGTGGCGGAGGAGGAGGAAGAAGCCTCCGGCGCCGGCCGTGGCTGGACCGCCTCCGCCTCCGCCTGCACGGCCGAGGACGGGGGCACACGGTGACGCGCCGACTGGGCCGGACCATCCGGACGAGTGGTCCGAGGTGGACGGTCGCCGGGAGCGGCGGAAGAGGGCCGCGGCTGCTGCTGCGCCGGTGCCGCCCAAGGCGGCGGGCGCGCCCCCGCGGAGGCCGAC
>NW_015377080.1:0-296 GCF_001272555.1 Dufourea novaeangliae | reverse complement strand
GGTTCGTTGATGCGTGCCGTGAAGATACCTACACGATAAGTGCCCGTAAACCTAGTGTTAAGACGATATTTAAATGTTGGCAAACTTTGGGTGCGCCAATGTTGTATTATCGTTATAAATTTCTTGTCAATTAACCAACTATAATAATTGTACGTCCAACGTTGGATATTCGTTGGCAAATTGTCATAACTTTTTGTCATAGGCCCTATTTTGGGAATTTCTAGGCAAAAACACTAACCATATCCCAACTAACTCCCAACTGTTGGCTACCGTTGGACAACCGTAAATGCTACTAG
>NW_015377079.1:0-297 GCF_001272555.1 Dufourea novaeangliae | reverse complement strand
TAACTAACAATACCTATTATAGGATGGCGGGCATTCGAAAACTGATAAGGTTTGGCCACAGATAAATGGATAAGAATTTAACATGGGTGCCTGCACAGACTATCAAGTGATCTAAAAAAAAATATACTTCTATTTAAAAAACCAACCTTGATCTTCATATCTCTTAAAATAATAATATTAAAAGAATTCACCATAGCCACCTAGTGCTATTCAATTTTATGTAAACAGTTTTCTTGTATTTCAAATAATTTAGGAAATAACGAACTGTACAGCGTTCGCGTGGACACCCTGTATAAT
>NW_015377078.1:0-297 GCF_001272555.1 Dufourea novaeangliae | reverse complement strand
GGCAGAAGGATCGATGCACTCTCCATCGTTGAAACACATTCAGGTATAATCATCTCACCCCAGCTCCTCTCGTAAACTGTGTTTAATCAAAAATTATGTTAGATGACACGCCATGGTAGTGTTTATCATGTCATCCACATTTAAAAAATTACACATCGTCAGTAGTCGACCTAGGCATCATTGACTGTTTCGGCTTATTACGAACTATACAATCTCCTCCCAGGATAAGCCCTGCTCAGTGGATCAATTCCGGCAGTGTGTGTCATAAAAATCTGCAGCCGTGCGAGCAGGCCTCAG
>NW_015377077.1:0-297 GCF_001272555.1 Dufourea novaeangliae | reverse complement strand
TTATTTATGTGATACTACTATCATGCATTAATGTGCAATGTGTATATACGTTTCATATTATAAAATTCATATTATATTCATTGGAATTTCAACAATATTTAATGAATATTACTAAACAGCAAAAAATTAATTTTACGTTTGACATAGGTATTACAAAACACAATTTAGAATATCGTATGATAGAAATTATTAAAAAATTCTATAAACCCACAACAATAACTAACATTCCATTCAACCTCTAGGTTCAACAAATTTAAAACGCTTAATAATTGCGCAAACGTGTATACCCGTACGTAT
>NW_015377076.1:0-297 GCF_001272555.1 Dufourea novaeangliae | reverse complement strand
TAAATAACACGCCAATTTAGCAACCTTTTTAATCTCCATTTTCTCGACAAAGAAGCCCTTAATAAAGAAACTATCTCACGATTTCCATTAACACTATGACAACCGGTTAATTCCGTAAGAAAATTTTAACAGTGGCTGGCTATTTTCCTCAAAATTTAACAAAATATGATCTTTGCTATACAATGTATGTGTTTGTATATGCAAAAAAAATTCAATTACTTTGAATATCTGAAGAGTATAATTCAAGTGACGCCAGTATCACGTCATTGGCCATTAACAGTTGTCAGTCACATGACG
>NW_015377075.1:0-295 GCF_001272555.1 Dufourea novaeangliae | reverse complement strand
AGCTCCGCGCCGCACTGGTGGCAGCCAGGCGTCTCCTCCGCCCCAACCTTCAACAGGTACTCCGCGAAACAACCATGTCCGGAGAGCACCTGCGTCAGGCGGTACGTCACCCGACCGTGGCGGCGGTCCATCCATGCATCAAACACGGGCAGGACCGTCCCCACGGCCCGCTGTCGGGCGGCGCCGCTGGTCTCCAGGTGATGCCGCCACGCCTCCCTGGCCAGCCGGGCCATGGCTCGCCTCCACTCCCCGACCGCCTCGGGCGGCGGGTCGATGCCCTCCCGGCGGCGCGCCT
>NW_015377074.1:0-296 GCF_001272555.1 Dufourea novaeangliae | reverse complement strand
TTGTATACCATGGAACGTCCCATAACCCACCTACCCCTCGGGCCCGATTGAGCGATACTGATGGATGACTGCTTACTTCCGTTCCTGGAGCGTCCTCGCGTCGAGATCCTCCTGGTCCAGTTCTTGACCTCGCGTCCTTGACCGCTATCCCGTATGCTATTCGGCATCGGTATCCTTTGCCCACGGAACGTCGTCACGGGCTGGTGTTTGAATGTGCGTTCGGTGTACGCAAGCCCGCGCCGACGTCCGCGATCGGATTCCCCGATTCCTATCTTAAATTAGTTCGAGAACGAAGG
>NW_015377073.1:0-296 GCF_001272555.1 Dufourea novaeangliae | reverse complement strand
AAACGGAAATATTTGTTAATATATGTCTTTTATCAGGCTAGATTTAGTTGCATCAGGGTAACATTGTCGGTACTCTTCTAATATTTGTAAAATATATTGCTTATTTTCTTCGTCTTTTGTTAATAAGTTATTGTACTCTGATATCAGTTTTACGCCTCGCTCTGCAGTGTCATTAACTATTTTCAAATTTTGTATTATTTCTAACCCTGCTTTATACATTTCATCGTTTTCCTAGACTGACGGATCTTTTTGTAAAAAATTTGTCGGTATACTAAATCTAGTGAAAAATTTCCAGC
>NW_015377072.1:0-296 GCF_001272555.1 Dufourea novaeangliae | reverse complement strand
AGGAAATGCTTTTATGGTGGTACAAAATTTTAAAAGTTTGAAAACCCCTGGTCTATTGGATGTTACAAGTCCGAAAAAAGATTAAAATTTGTTACAATTTCTTTTTGCAGAGAAATCACGATTTTATAAAAGTTTGCAATGAAATATCCACGTTACTTCGATGTTTTTAAATCGTGTTTTGCTGGACAGATTCCCCTGTGAAATTTTGTGGAATCGATGAAAATCCGTTCCGCGGGGCCGGTAATAAATTAACAAACAACGGGGACACACGTGGGCCGGATGGTAATTCAAACGAT
>NW_015377071.1:0-296 GCF_001272555.1 Dufourea novaeangliae | reverse complement strand
GACGAAACTGATAAAGTACGCGTCTACTGTAGTAGACAAATGCAGTTAGAGGATTATTCTGGTATTAACTAAACGGTTCTTTATACAAGAAAATATTCTGATGTGAACTATGAGAACAGTAAAAGTTTATGCAAATATTGATTTTTATGAATTAATATATAAAAAAAATGGAATCAAAGAAAATCTTGTTTATTCTATTATGAGTGTAATCATTAAACTTTAATTATTATTTGTGAGTTTTGTACAATCGAGTGTAGCAAATCTCCTGTGACCCCTTAAATTGTACGAATTAGAAT
>NW_015377070.1:0-295 GCF_001272555.1 Dufourea novaeangliae | reverse complement strand
GTTTCCACCTTTTATTAACAATTCCACGCACCAAATAATTCATTAAATTGCCTCTTTCCGACCTGAATTATTTCTTTCGAACAATAGAATATACATCCTTTTACATGCAGTTATTTCTTCGATACCAGAAAAACAGGAAAATTAAAAAAAAAATAAACACAAAAATTGTTCATAAAGAAAAAACAATATTCATTAAACAGTTCCTAAATATTATTTTCGAGAATGTATTCATCTAACGAAAAAACTAAACTATACGATACGATGCCATATTAATTCTTCAGGCTCATATGTTATA
>NW_015377069.1:0-284 GCF_001272555.1 Dufourea novaeangliae | reverse complement strand
TTTCGATGCCAAATATTAGTAATAACGCTCTAACTCTGATAATCAAATATAAAAATAGTCTATGTTATATATGAAGACTTAAACCTTTGATAACTTGAATTTGAACATATCTAACCTGTTCCTGATAGAAACCTTACTTTAGGTATTAAGATCAAATCGAAAAAATACGGTGAAATTTGTGTGTAATACTTACTTATAATAAAACGTCGCAGGACATTACACGGTGAAAATATTTCAAAGTCCCATCGCTAAGGTCATGAATTTCGAAATATGGATTTTCAGCC
>NW_015377068.1:0-295 GCF_001272555.1 Dufourea novaeangliae | reverse complement strand
TCTGGGACCCTGAAGACGTTCGAAGACCCTTGGGAATTCCTTTGGGACCCCTTTAGGTGTCCTAGGTCTCTTGTAGTTCTCTCTCTGAGTCCATCACGGGATCTCGTGGATACTCAAGGATCTTGTGGACTCTCAAAGATCCCAATGGACCCTCCAAGATCCCCATGGACCCTCCAAATTCCCTGTGGACCCCCAAGATCTCTGTGGACCCCCCAAGATCTCTGTGGACCCTCCAAGGTCCCTGTGGACCCGCCAAGTTCCCTGTGGACCTTCCAAGATCCCTGTGGACCCTCCA
>NW_015377067.1:0-293 GCF_001272555.1 Dufourea novaeangliae | reverse complement strand
AAAAAATAGAAGTTTCTTTAGAAAAGAAAAATTAGGTATTCCAATTGCATAAATATTGTACATTCCTATACTAACTACAATTGTTTGTTTCAACAAGTTTCACCAAAAACTACTGCCTAAGCATTTTAATCACGGGGTACTGGTAAAGTAGTAGTATTAGAGAAATTGTTATTGTTGCTGCAGGTACTATGCAATAACAACATGTAGGAGAAAATAATTGGTCGATCGATTACCGGGCCAAAAATTCAAACTATATCCACGATTTCTAAGCTTCATTGCATCGAAATATTCCA
>NW_015377066.1:0-293 GCF_001272555.1 Dufourea novaeangliae | reverse complement strand
GCACACGTCCGAGGACGATGCGGTACGGCCGCCCCCACGGGTCACCGTCCAGAGTCCGGAGAAGCCCGCTGCAGGCGCCGGCCTTGGCCCTCTTAATGGCCGCCTGCAGCTCCACCCTCGCCCCGCGGTAGTTCTCGTATAACGAGGACTCCACCGCGGGGTCGCGGATGAGTCTACGGCGGGCCCTGGTGAAGCGGCGCCGCGCCGCGTTGCACGTAACGCGCAACGTTGCGATCTCGCCGCTCCACCAATACGAGGTCCGCCTCGGGGGCCTCCTGGTCCGGGGCATGGCG
>NW_015377065.1:0-293 GCF_001272555.1 Dufourea novaeangliae | reverse complement strand
GAAAAAATGCCCAAAAAAATTTAATTTTCATTTTTGAACACAGTTTGATTGGAAATTTTATTAGGAGCTCAACGAGGTATGGCATTCCATATTCAGACAATTATTTTTCAAGTAATGTCAAAAAAACTGATTGTTTCATGACCGAAATTCGGAAAAACGAATTTTGCCAAAAAGTTGATATTTACAAACGGAATTTTTGTCATAACTTGGCTAAAAATGGTCATGTAGAGGCAAGAATAACTGTTTTGAGAAACTAATTACCAGCGCTAACGATCCCTATCACTTTTTGAAGA
>NW_015377064.1:0-293 GCF_001272555.1 Dufourea novaeangliae | reverse complement strand
ATATTGTATGTCACATTGAACTTTGATTATTTTGAGAAACGACATGAAATTGAAAGTTTTGCAAAAATGTTTAGTAGTATGAATGTTTTAATAAATTGATTGCGTTAAAGGTACACGCAATTAGTGAAGATTACTTTAGATTCCTCCTCTTCTTCTGTAAATCTTTGGATTGGAATACGAGAGTTGCTGGAACTATGAATATTTTTACAGGGAATCGATGTAAACGGAATTTTGAAACTTTTTTGAGTGTTACAATGAAATTTCGCGGGCTTCGATAATTAGTGCATAGCGTC